>NC_051154.1:249695411-249794837 GCF_013339745.2 Dermacentor silvarum
GGTGGCCGGCCAGTGTCGAACAGTTATTGGGAACAGGAAGTTATCCTAATCTGGCTTCTTGTATTGCGACATTCCTTGAACATGGACGTTACTGCACAGTGAGTGTGTTTCTGAGCATCAAAAGAGCACTCGAATTTGCACTTCGCATTCATGTTTTTCTCGACACCATGGCTTTGTGAACGCGGCCACTGGATCATACGTAGATGCAATCACCTCTACAGGAGTGTCGTGACATTGTGGGCAACACTTTTTAAGATATGGGCGTTGGTCTGTCGCCTACAAAGACAGCGATTCTTCCCTTTACTAGAAAGCTCTGAAAAGGATTCCAAGTCTTTGCTGACTGATTTCTCGGCGTCACTGTGGGGTAGCTTCCCTACGCTGTCATCGGCTATCGTTCGCACTGCAAACGATAGTCTTAGTTCATCTCGGCTGCAGTCAGGTTTGGTTCGCTTAGCAGTACGTAAATTTTGAAGTCACAAGCAGCTGAGGGTAGGCACTGACTTCATCTGAACACCACGTAAAAGACGGCGTCAGGAAAAAAAAAAAAAAGTAAGGACGCATTGCAAGAAAGAAAGAAAGGGGTCCGGGAAGGAGATACTGGTGGTTGTACTTCCGTCATACTATACGAGGATCCAGAGAGGAACGGCGAGCCTTACGAAACGCGGTTCGCTGCGCTCAAAGCTGCTTGCCTCAACGCCGCATACGTTAACGTTAATCCGGAATTGCGTCGGGAATTCGCTGGGATCGGGGCGTTTTTCCCTTTCGCGAGCGCTCGACGGGAAGAAGCAAGCGCCGCTCGTTCCGGGACCGTCGCCGTGATCGCGGCCGCGCGCGGTGGCGAAAGCGACGACCGCGCACTTGCGCTGGTCGTCGGGGCGCAGCTCGGCGGCAAAGTGGCAGCGGGCGACCGAACAGGGTCAGCGGAGTGAAGGACGTCGGCGCGCTTCGCGCCTCGAGCGCGTTCGGCGGCGCCGGGGGCCTTGGCACGAGGGTCGTCGCAGACTGCGCGAGCGCCGACGGCATTTTGATGAACGAGCGCCTTTTTTGCGCCAAGGGAAGTGGCGATGCGAGCCAGTCTATCGGAACTGTCCATCACCGCGAACGCTGCGCGCTAAACTTATTCTCTGCAAGGCGGCCAGCGTTCGTGGCGGCGGCGTTGCCGGGATGGAAGGACGGTGGTGCCCGGCGACGAGGAGGAGGTCTACTAGATGGAGGAAGGAAGGACGGAGGGCCGTGCCCTTTGCCACAGGCGGCCACGCTCTCTATCTATCCAGATAAAGATAGTGGAAAGGAAAAATATACGAGACATTCCAGTGGTATCTGTGTCGCACGATTCCCTCCGTCAAGGGATGCAGCTCCACTTGTATACAACTGGCGCTCTATTCGGATAAGTCCCATACTTATTCCATCAGCGTGCGATGGACGAAAGGTATTCTGCATTACGAATGCGCATCCGCAAAGTGCGAAATCAGTGAATATAAAAAAAAAGTCAGCTTATTCGAAATGTGCAAGTTTACGTCGTCTCTTCTCGCGCCCATTCGCCATTTGAGCCCTTCGATATAGCCTCCGAAAAGGACGAAGGGTTTCAAATACCTACGCACCTACTTTTTTTCTTTTTTTTTTCTTTTTTCCCCTTCGTTTCTTTGTTGTTCGTACTATATAGGGCTAGTTTAGTGTTATGTACAGTTTTACTTTATTATTATTATTATTATTATTATTATTATTATTATTATTATTATTATTATTATTATTATTATTATTATTATTTATTTTTGTTGGTGGAAACGACAGCTGGAGAAACATTAGCTTTTTAAACCTTTAACAGCCTCCAGCTTTCGCAGGGCGAGATCATGCACGCAGTACTGACCTGAATCCCGCCAATGCACGTCAATAGTACAAGATGCTGAAATATGGGATTGCGTATTCGACCACACCAGACGCAAGCTTCGTTGCAGGAGAGGCGGGTACGGTACGTCTGTAGAACACACACATATACCAAAAGAGAAACGGTGTTCGCAAGAGCTATAGGCAGAATTACAGACCCGAAATACGAGCTTCATCTTCAAATTCTTATGTTCTTACACTAAGACATAGCAAAGACTGAACGCTGTTATGCAAGTTGATTTGATGTGAAGCGAGCCTTTGAGGACTGAGTAGATTTTTTCTTACATAAAAAGATTGTTCGTAAAAATGTATACCTGTACAGCCACGATTGCCTGGAATTTGTCTATCGCCACTGTTTAGCAGAGTTTTGTTTTCGCAGCTCTGTTGTCACAGTATGCTTGTCCTTTGGTCAGAGTTTTTAAAATATAATTTCACTGCACTTGCAAATCTGCATTTCCTTTCTTATTTTCGTTCTTTATGTTTAAGGGGTGGGGGAGGGGGCTTAATTGTATCGCTACGTTTATAATTTGTGTTTTGTAACCCAACGCATGTTTTCCCTGGGTAAACCCAACTTACGTCGATGTCCGCCTAAGTGGTAGCGTCCTCCGATTTGATCTGGGAATGCTATATAGATCAATCAACAGATAATAGCTAAGCCAATATATCCGAAGCTATTTAATATTCAGACTTTTCTCAATAAACCGTTCGTTGCCAACAAACTTCCGTGTGCGAAGCCGCATGCATGTATAGCGAGAGAAGCCCTACGCGGGAGAGTGACCCTCTTTTCGGGAATGGATATAAAGCGCGGCATCGGCATCGACAGTGCGGCTGTATTCGCCGGCTTTATTTGCGTGGCCTCGCAGATTCTGAATGGCTTCGGCCAGTCGATCCCTCTTTTTTCGCGACACGTATTATTACTCCAACGAGTTCCACGGAGTCCAGAAACTGCCGAAAGGGTGGCGAACAGCAATTCATAGCGACGAAATCACAGCGGAACCAAAGTACATTTAATTGAAGCTGCACAGAGGTTGCGCTGCTATTTCATGTTTTTGATTTACTAGAGACGAAACTCTGAACTCGTCTCTGCACGAGGATCGAAACCACGATTCTTTTTATTTATTTCTTATTTATCAACCTTTTTTATCTGACAGAGCGGCAGCAGACCTGTGCTCTTTGTACGCAAACTACCCGAGGAAGATTAGTCAGCGCCGCTGACCGCCATGCATGTGGGACATCCTGTATGAGCCTGCGAAGGTGCTGCATGGAACGTGCATGACAGTGGGTCGGAATGTATGCTATAGAGCCACGCGTACCATGCTGTGGCGCGACTTGGGAAGTTTTGAGATGCGGATGGTTCATCCGCGGCTGAGCAACGCTATGATACATGTGTGTGCTACATGTGTGCTACTTGCATCGCGTGCGGCTGCGAAGCCTCCATCCTGGACTCCCTCCGGTACACTATAGCCCGAACGAGAGTGTGGCGATATATGAACGCGCTTCTACTCTGCACCCACGGTGTGCGGGTGTGACGTTATCTACCAAAATCGGTCGCGCCAAACACGAGACAGCATTAAGAAGGAGCCAGCAGCTCTATAAAGTGAAACCAGGCTAGGAGGCGGCAAGGACGCGTTTCGCGCTCATCCGCATCGAAGGACGCGGGTGTTCCCGAGCGCGACTCTGGGAACTTCTGGGAACCCAACACAAGGGTCCCGCGCGCATTGCGTCATGCTGCATGTCAGTTGCATCATAATGAGTGGCACGTACACACATCGGGCTGACGTCAGCGCCGCTCAGCGGCGTGACGTCGGCCGTCGCCTGCGGCGGCGGCGTCGCTCGACGGACGAGGTCGCCGTCGAAGGCCGCCGCCTCGGCACGCGCGCGTCAGGCACGGCGGCCGGCGGGTAAACAGGAAGCGCGGACGACTGAGGAAGACGCCGCAAGACGACGGCCCCGTGCGAGGCCCGCTGCTGCCGCCACCGAGCCACGGTCGCCACCCCGGGCGCACACTACACGCAGGGCGAGTGCAGAGCAGCAGCCAACCAACGAGACCGGGAGGAGACGGGCGCTGTCACCGGGTACAGCTGCCAGGGCTGAGCAAGTCTTGCTTCTACCCACGGTGGGCGGTTTCCGCACACCCGGAAGGGCTTGCACGCTTGCAGGCCGACAGGGACTTGGAAAAGTATCGTGTGCTGCGTGCTGTTTTAAGGCGTACCGGCATGACGCCTAAGTCCCAACGTAAGCGGGCTGGAGAAATGGCGGAAGCAGTGTGTGTTTCGCCGGGAACGTGGTCTCCAAGATTGCGCCGTTTCAATCTCGAAGGCCATGGCCGGGAAGGAACTGCGAAGTTTCTTAGACGGCATTGCCTCATGATTCACACGGTGCCAGTGCATTTTGGTCTATCAACGAGTCAATTGATTCTCCCGGGCCTTTGTTCTTGCGGACCGGACAGCGAAGTGACATATTTTATGTGGGAGATAAGAACATATATGTTGTAAGCACAGCGACGTTTGGGTTTAGGTATACTATCACCAAAAATTAAAACGCGAACAAGCCGAAACCAACTATATACATGGTGCATCGTTGCGTTTCCATGTTCGTCTGTGTCTGTAACGGTGACCATACTCGTGCTACGAAACGTACATTTGGGGCTATGCAACGCCTTAGAGACCAACCACTGGGAAATTGGCTTTCCCGTAAATTTACACGTACGCGAGGTGCTCTCATTGCTTCTTACTTGTTCGCGTTTAAATTTATGCTCACGGTGCTTACGTGAGAGCAGCGTCACTTGAGGGCCTCTGCAAATACATGCATATGCGTATACGCGCATCTGTTCCCGACACTTAACGCTATAGAGCCAACCTCTTTCCTTGTATATCACCGTATTTTATAATGCCAGTGCAGTGCACCTTTCCAAGCACCAATTACTCGCAATAATTTTGTTTCTCAGACTGTATACCGACCGCTTGGCCTCAAGAATTGCGCAAAGGGTGCTGCAGGGAGCGAATTACGTTGACACCGATCGCAGCTTAGTTCAAGCAGAATTCGCGAGAAATGTTAATCACCGTGTCCTTTACTTTTTCTTACTCTGCCTGTCTCTGTAGCGCATTGAAAACATATTACCGCTGCCAGAATTGCGCCGTGTGCACGCTCATTCAGCGCACGTCGAACCAGCCACTAGCGAGCGTTTATACCTAAGTGAAAAACTGAACATTTTCGACCTTTAAGTGTTCTCAGTGGCTCACTTGAATACGCGTTCTGTTATGAGGGATCGCAACTAAACCGTTAACAAAGCCCACTGGCAATATACGTAGAGAGAAACGTTTCGCTCGAAATATGTTAAAGAATGCAAAGGGGGAAAAAAAATGAGTGGAAAGGAAAGTGCAATCAAGCATTTAATGCGAACATTCTGTAATTTTCACAGCTGCAAAGCCGTGGTTTCGCCGTCGTACGAAGGCGGCGCAGTGATTATGGTTGGACGTTGCTGCATGCATGGACGCACACGGTGCGGGTTTGACCGAACACGCCCGAATGAACACGCGTCAATACTAAGCAGGTTGATTAGTTGGACCGATGTTCATAAATGGAACTGTTGAGGATTTAAGGCTTTCAAATCGCGCAATGTTCTTATTCTATTTAAGAAAAAAACATAAAAAAGCGAAAAAAAAAGACATCTTCACGTGAATGTTGACGTGAAAGCGATAAGCATTGAAGAAATGTAGCGGGTCCCACACCATATTGCCATCCCCCGAAACACGTCATATATGAGGCGTGCATGCAGTCGGGTTCCTCTCTCGTATTCCGCCCCTGTTCGGAAGCGCAACAACGGGACAACCCCGAACATAGGCAAGAGCGCCTCCATAGACTTGACGCTGGTTTGCGATTCCGGCTTCCACTTCGGATGCGGAGAGGCCAGGAAACACTCATCCATCGATTACGGCTCGGTGTGGCGTACACTCGCCGATATACCTTCACAAGATTGGACGAGAACGGGACCCTGACTGTAGCGTCTGTCACACTCCCGAGACAATAGATCACGTACTTTGCGTGTGCCCTCAATATGCGGCCGAGCGAAGGACACTTAAGTTTAGTGTTGACTGTTTGGACTCCCGCCCCTGTTCGGAAGAAACGTTTTTGGCGCGTGGAGAAGAGTTGACCATGCCCAAGCATGATCAGCATAATATCACTCTTGAACTTTCTATGTGAAACTGGCTTAGACGGTCGTGTCTAGGACCTGCGAAAATAGGTCCTTTGAGACGTTAAGACAGTGCGAAGTGTCTGTCTACACGCTGCAGTAATCTGACAAGATTACTGCAGCGTGTAGTGTGTCTAAAGCGAACATCCGCGTATTGGACAACGTGTGTAAATAGTAGCTCACTGTACGATATCATAATCACCTGCCACCTACCGTAAAAACCGGACTATAGGTCGACCCCCCAACTAACCAATTCTAAAAATGAAAAAAAAAAAAGAATCTTTTTCAGTGGCAAAAGTACCGGAAGACACCCTTACCTTTAAACAAATGCGACTCAGCCGGTTGCACAATGGTGACAGTATTTATTTAAATGCTGCTCCGTGCCGTGATGATAAGGTGCTGACAAACACGCGGGTCGATGGTCGCACGATACGAAGCCCACGGCAACTCCGCGTACTCAATCGCCTTTTTCTTGAAGGCGACGGTGAATTGCCGTCGGCTTCCGCTCATTTTGAAACAAAATGTGAAAAAGCAGCCTGAATGCGGTGGCGAAGGCGGCTGTTTACTTCATCTGCCCATTGTTGCAAGACTTCCGTAGTTTTTCCGCCAATGTCCGGTATATAAGACGAGGGTCGACTTTTCGCAATGGTTTTTTGAAAAAAAGTTCGACCTATATTCCGGTTTTTACGGTACCTCTCCCTGTATCTCCCACTTCCCCTTACCCCAGTGAGGAGTAGCAGGCTAGAGACACGCTCTCCAGGCCGACCTCTCCTCCCTTCTCTTCAATAAAATCTACTCCTCCTCTCCTCCCACTGAACACGCAGTGCCATCTATCGGCGGCGCCGCGAAATCCGCGCGTGGCGCCTGTGTGAATGCGTATACATTCAGGCAAGATTGTTTCAATATATATGTCGCGGGTTCAATTCCATCCAGCAATGAATGGATATTGAATTATTTGTCATTTAAGAGTGGCACACACGCAGTGGCTAATGCCCAGTGAATCAAGCTGGCGAGGTTCATTAATAGAGCGGCAAATACCTAGCGGTACATATACGCAGTTGCACAAGCTGGTCAGACGGTTGGCTTCGAACCCTGCTCCCTCACCACAGCAGTCGGGTGCTGCACCCATTGGCTACCATTGACCAAGTTGACCAAGCCAAGTTGGCGGGAAAACGGTTAGAGACCCAGACCGACAGAAAGATGGGCAGAAAGTCCCCTATAAGTGCGCGAAGCTCACAAAGAATGCCGATCGCATAAAAAGAAAAGAAAAAAAAAGGGGGGGGGCGCAGTGCCGAACGCAGTGCCATAAGAAGTCCTGAATAGGTCTACGTAAACGCCTTAATTCGTTAATCTTGCGGGGCTGCACATGGAGCTCTTCATACGACACATCCTCAGAGCCCTCGCTCCTCATGAGTGCACATATAATGAGACAGCAGTGAGATTTGGCGAAGCATAACCAGCTAGGAGTTGGGGAAATGCGGCCGCGAGCTGGAAAGAGGCGCGGTGTCTACATCGCGAATAAGTTAACGCAACGGCTATTATTCGCAAATCTTCGGAAGAAATAGACTCTACACGCCATATGCGGCAAACAGTGAGAAACGGACGACGTGAACGCCGCCCGTTTCTCTATATACTCTTATAGTCCCGCTTTTGCGCTATATATATGTCGTCATACCAACGAGCCCGCCTAACCACTCTGCACGCCTAGCGCTAGATCCCACATGAGTGGCACGCCTTTTGGAGGCCCAAAAGCCGTTACAAATTTCATGCGAAGTTTGAAGAGCTTATGGCAAGCGTACGAATTTGGCTTCGCGCAGGGAAAATGCGATTTGGGATGAAACTGCGGTGGTCAGTTGGGATGTGCCAGCGGCTTGGCAAGCTTCAATCACTCCCCCTTTAAGCATGCAACCCGTAACAGCGCGTCTCGAAACGACCAAAAGAGTCGTTTCAAAGTTGCTATATCTTCGTATAACACAATCCGCGTTTACATGAATGTCGCGCTAGCGCGTCGCATTTCCTCGCGAACCATC
Source organism: Dermacentor silvarum (assembly GCF_013339745.2). Classification (NCBI taxonomy): domain Eukaryota; kingdom Metazoa; phylum Arthropoda; class Arachnida; order Ixodida; family Ixodidae; genus Dermacentor; species Dermacentor silvarum. Next base: position 249,703,518 of record NC_051154.1, read on the forward strand.
GTAATGCGATGCGCCAGCGTTTGCATGCATCGCATCATCCCTCGTGCGAGGGCGTTCAGAATGAACTCGCGCCTGCTTTTTCGCAGCGAACCACGCAGCCTCGCTCGCGAGTGAAGAAGAAGCGCATGCAAGCCGTCCCACTTTTGCTCGCTCCCTTTTGATGCGATGCATGCGTTAGCCGCTCAGACGATTTCGCTGGAATCGACTTGACCCACTTACGCTACCTCCGGCTGGCGCATTCAAAGGCGATGCGTCTTCCTAGGGCATCATTCCCGTTTAGATGAATGCGAGGCGCTAAAAAGATGATACGATGCGCTATTGTCGCACCCATGTAAACGCGGCCACAATCACAAAATAAAGGCAAAATGATTTATGTGAGCCGGCGTGAGGGGTCGGGCCTCGGCCGAGCACTCTTTACAAGCGGATATCAAATTCGCTGGTAAGATTAAAAATAATAACATGAATGACATGTCCCTGCTGCTGCACACAGCTGCTAATGGAGGGTAGCAAACAAACAAACAAAAATAATTTCGTTAGCAGTTTTGGACTGCATGACAAACTTCATGACCAATCCTGCTAAAATCAAGAAAGCTCGGTCTTCCAGCGTACACACACACGCACAAAAAAAAAAAAAAGAATCTCTGTGTGGTTTTCCTTCAGCTAAATTTTTTGTAGTAACAATATAATATTTCTCTTTTGTCATTGTCTTTTCAGTTATCTTTTACAGTGCTATAAGTGTATAACTTGTCTGTACATCATCACCCAGTCGATACTTTCCTGGTAGTGCTTTACATTTTAGAAATTGAATGACCCCGTCATGGTGGTGGTGGTGGTGGTGGTGGTGGGGGTGGTGGTGAATTGTAGCACCGTGAGACCCCGTCATGCCTAGCTCTATGCATGTGCACATGCTTCTCGTGCACACTACTACTTGGCCTGCAGATATCCGCCGATATTCCAAGCATTCGCAAGGCTTCGCATGGTTGATGCTTGGTATGCATTTCCCTGCACGCCGTCGCGATACCGACATAGATTTGATTTTGAATTATACAGAGGGAAAGCCCGTGTTATAAAAAAAATTTCTTCCATTTAACGTAAGAACGGAGGAGACGTTCATGCAATGCGGCAAAATAGCGTCCTTTTACAGGCATTGCGTGAAACGGCTGTCTGTTTTATTACGGTCGTCGTCACAGTATTATGTCAGTAATATAACTCTTTTTTTTCTTCTTTTTTTTTTTGCAGTGATGCGTCCAGCTGTGCCAGGCTGCAGCGCGATTTCACACAAGTGCACTGGTGGTTCCAGAGTATAGGAATCCTGATCCCCGCCTTCTGCTTTTCCCCGAGATATGCCAGCGCTTCATCACACATATCGAGCGTGCCCCTGCCCCCATCCTGCCCTTATACACACACACTCGCAAACTCTCAGTAAAGCCTGTTCCTATCAAGAACGAACTTTGAAGGAAGTTTGCCCACGAGCCATGAATGTCGTGTATTACGCGCAAACGTTGCTCGATCGCACTCGACATGTCTCGTCGCTGCGCCACTCGACGCACCAGTTAACTCTCTCTCCCATTTTGCAAACTGGTATCCACGCGCGCGCTTTGGTCGGCAGAACGAGCATTCGCGCATGCGAACAGTTGAGCATTCAAGATGGCGGCGCGCAGCGCGACCGTTTCGACAAAAAAAAAACCTTCTGCGCGCAACCGCGGGGGCGAGGCGTTGTCCGAGACATAACGTGTTCTTGGCACACTTCCTCCTACAAGGAGCAAAGAGGTAACCGACTGCAAAAGAGTTTGCCGCGGGGCATGTATAGATGCGAGCTAAAAAGCGCGCAGTCCGCGCGCCAGTATATAACGGCGGTACGCGAGGCGGGCGCGAACAAGCGGAAATAACGCCGCTGGGCATCGCCAATATCGCGTGGCGTACAACACACAGTGCATGTACCACCGGGCGCCTTTGTTGCGCCGCCGTGCGTCGCCGCCGTCGGCATTGAGGCCTCGCGCGAGCGTGATGGCGTCCGGGGCACAGGCCGCAAGCGGTATACGCGCCAGCTGGACGTTGATCGATTGAGCTCTCTTTCAAAGCAGCATCCCTTTTAATGATGCGCGCCAGCGTGCGCGAAGAAAGTCGAGCCGCGCCGGGCGCTAGCTCTCCGACTTTTTTGTGTGACTCCTCCTGCTTTGCGCGTGCATGACCCCACGCAAAGTGTCTACACCCTCCCTCTCTCCCTCTCTGCATATAGAGACTCGCGAACAGCCCCGAGCTGCTTCGAAATGCTTCGCCAGTGCGAAGCGTCTTAATAAAATTAAATGGAACCGTGAGAGCGCCGGCGCCAGTGCGGCCCAAAGATTTGTCAGCTTTTTGCGCCCCTTTCGCGTGTTTGGCTTGAAACGTGGGCGCAAGGACCGACGTATTGTACCAAAGTCTTTATGTTCAGTGCGCAATGCGTCGTGTTTAGTTTTTATTATTTGGCATAGTATAGTCCTCCGAGTTCGTGGTTCGTTTATTTTTTTTAATTTTTTTTTTAATTTTTTTTTTTACTATTACGAATACACGCAAGATTGCCGCGCGACTGGTCACTCGAGGCACTTTGCGTGTATTCGCGGGCTTCTTTCGTGCTCGGAAAAACACTGTTGTGTAGCACGTATGTTGAGCAAAAAGAAAGCTGAATCGGGAGTTTTTTGTGTTGCTCATTCATCAATCAATCAATCTTTATTAATGCAACAGTAAGGGAATACAATTCAACTGAATATGCAGAATAACTGCAATTTTCTCATTCACACTTTTCATCTAATTATAATATTTGAGAAGTCTATTAATTAATTGAGACTAATGATCTAATTAGGTGAAATGGCAAAAGGTAATCAGAGTATCTCAAAGGAACGGCAAACAACATTACCTTGGTTCTGTCCAGCTACGTAGCATTTGCATATTTTTACAAGTTTGGCTCAAGTGACGTGGGACAGCCTATATATAAATGTGCACTGAGGGTGTGGCACAATGCTCCTTGGGCCTCGCTATATAGTATGAACAGAAAGGCTCAGGCAGAGCCTGCTGTCTTAAGAGATAAGAACGGACCAGTTAGCAATCCCTTAGGACAGCCAACTATACAGCGCATAAACAGACGAGTAACACAAGCGTCTGTCCCCGTTATTCGATCCTGCTGTAGTTGCTGTCCTAAGGGACGTTGAAACGTAATACTATAATTTAAGCCGTACTAGTAAAATACTCTTAGCGTCAGAGGAAGCCTGGTAAGTAAGAAAAAAAAAAAAAAACGCAAGAAAGAGAGGCGCGTGGCGACGCCGCAACTTCCCGCATCAGTTCGCAGCCACGTCTTGGATTTCGACAGCGTCATCTCGGGTTTACTTCGTGATTTATCGGCAAGCAAGCAAAAAGCGATGCATTGCATTCTGTGTGAGAGAAAAAAAAAGAGACTCGATATACAGCTAGTTTCGAGAACTTTTCCTGCGCCGAAACGGCACAAATGCTAAAGAATTTTATTGAAATCCGTGGCTCCGAAATCCGAAAATAAAAGTATAATATAAGGAGCAAGGGGTGATGGGTTGGGGGCAGTGTGACCTCTCTCCGCTGGTAATAAACGTGTTTTCTTTTTCTTTTCCGCCGAAGAAATGTCACTATCTGAAACCATAATTTGCCGTATTTACATTTTTTTTATTACTGATTTACTGTTGCCTATGACGGTCTGAGAACTGGCTAACCTCCCTGTCTTTCCGTCTATTGCCTCTTCGATAATGAAAGCAGTGTTTACACCGCACAAGAGTCTTTGACGTATATTAAGCATTGTACAAGAACGTGCGGCATTCGTTGAGAGCGTATACAGGCCACGCCGCGTTAGTTGAATCTCGGCTGGGCGGCGCAGGATCGCGCTGCATTTCCCACGCTCTGTGAGGATGTGGGAAAGCAAACGCGTGCTCTGTGCTTTCAAGTGGGTGCAGTGCCGGAGTGACCTCCGGAAAACGGCCAAACAGCAGCTTTGGGGTGTCCTGAATTGCATTCTTTTGACGAACACTGGGAACGTATGGTTCCTTACAGACGCGCACACACCGTGTAATATGCATACTGGGGCGATGCGTTCATGCTTTCTCGTTTGTTTTCTCACTTCGGGCTTTTCTCTTTCTTTCTTTATATCAGGGGCCTCTATCCGCCGTATATAGCTTGAAAAAAATAATCGGGAGTGACTCGTCCACCAAATTCATGACTGCGACGACGTCGCCGAGCCGTCATCCAAGTCGCGGGCTGAGGAGTGAAGGGCTCCGGATTAATTTCGACCACCGGGGAATTTTCGGCAGGCACCTTATATTCTAAGCGAATGAACGTTTTTGCATACCACCTGGCCGGGAACCGAAGTGGCTACCTTAATTATGCTCAGCAGCAGAGCGCCGTCGCCTTCGAGACCACCTCGGCGGAGATTCTTTGACATTTCATCCTCTCTTTCGTGCGGGTAATGAATCTATGCTGGTATTTCAGCCAGTCTTGTAGATGTAGTTACAACTATCACAGGCTATATACCTAATGGCGGACGCGAAATTCAGTTCAATAGGTGTCGAACTTTAAGTCCGCCATTCATTAACTGCTCGCTGCGATGCGCGCTCTCGGCAATCTCTATATGACTACATCTATTGCCTCCGAGATCACACGACTCACGGTTCGCGCTCGCAGCCCGATCTCGGAGATCATGCTGCACCGCGAGTTGTCGAGAGAGAAAATTGAGGCTCGGCATTCATGAAACTTCTCTTGCAGACGAGTGCCGTTCGCGAGTGACCCGTCGTCGCCGGCTGATCGTACTCTTATCGCACTGATCGTTATCATAACTTACGGGCGCCAGAACGCTGGTCAGTGGAGGCACTCTTAGCTAAGAGAAGAGAGATACAAAGTTTATTGACAAGAAAAGGCAGAGAGGTCGGCCTGAGGCACATTCCTCTCGCTGGGGAAGGGAATAAGGACCGCGGAACTTAAAAAAACGGATTTCCGGTCTGAATATCCGCAGAGGGATGCCTTGTAAAGTGAGACCGTATATAGGTCATCTACGAAAAACCAAGCTGCATAGTGTGTTCCGTATTCAAAGACGGCGCGGCAGCTGTTTACTTGTAGAGGTGTGCGTTATGCCAGTCGCTTCTTGTCCGTCATTTGGTAGCTTGCTTTTCGTCTTCGTTTTGCTCTAGAACAATGAGAAATAGAGTAGCCGGTGCTCCCGGAAAATATTTAAAGGACCGCGAGAGCGCGGCTTGTGGCTGTTTATATATAGGGAGTTCCAGCAAACACTTTAAACATTTTTTTTTGAAAATTGCCTGTGGCAGATAGCGCAATTCTAGTCCACGAGCTGGTGTTCTCGAAGAGGTGGACATTACTCGCACAAAAAATTGAAATGCATAAACGACTAATTAATAAAAAGTCACTAATCTAGTTTTTAACTAATTACCTTATGGTACACATTGCAATTTACAAATTCTAGTGGGTGAGACTGCAAGGAATATCCGCTCGAAAATAATTGTGTGGATGACACCATTTACGAGATATGCGCCGCCAAACAAAAGTAATTGGAACGCGCCAAGGCATTTCTCCGCAAAGCTCGGGAATTAATATCTCGAAACTGGTGTCATCCAGAGAATTCGTTCCAATTAAGCCCTCTTGCGAACTCCCCGGTTAGAATTTGTAAATTGCAATATTTGCTATAAGGTAATTAGTTAAAAACTTAATTTGTGAGTTTTTTTTAACTAGTCGAATACGCATTTCAACTTTTTGTGCATGTCCGCCTCTTCTAGTAGACCAGATCATGTACTAGAATTGTGCTATCTGTCACAGGCAATAAAAAAAAAAAAGATGGAAAGTTTTCGCTGAAACACCCGGTATACAGTCGACTCCCGTTAATTCGACGATTGCGGGACCGCACGTTTTGGTCGAATTATCCGAAAGGTCGATTTAACAAACAGCGACAAAATGAGCGGATTGGAATCTTTTATAATCCTTGAAATAGACTATCGTTATCGACAGACTATACTTCTATATAGTATTACCATAACTATACATGTCGTCATCGGCACGACCTTAAGTGATACCTTAAGTCGGCGCTGACGGAATTTGGTTCGTCGTGTGAATACCCCACATATAGTCAATTCATCCGCACTTTCGCGCGCAGGGTCCAACAGTATACGATTCGATGTATTCATTGCTAATAACAGCATATTCAGTAAAATCGAGCGTTAGCGGATACTCGAGTCCCAGCGGTAGTGCTGTGTCGCTAAAAGGCTTGAATGAAGTTGCACCATGCTGCACGATACGCTGCCAGGATGAACTCCCGCGGGGCGCGAGTGACGCATCCGTAGGCGCTGCAAGTGATACGCAGCTATAGTGGCGTACGGCATGCAAAACCACACGTATAAGTGTGGGAACCACAGTATTCCGTGCCGCAGAGCGACGTTAAGCAACTGTATTCATCAACGGTGGATAGACAAAGTGCAGCGCTTCGAATGGAGATCGAAGTGGGAGCACTGTGACGCCGTCGTGATTCGCAGCCGCACTCGCATGACGAAGCGTCGAAAGCCGGGAGGCCGCTTAGCGACTCGAGCGCTGTATCAACGTATACTATACGTTTGTGTGCGCGGGGGGGCCCTTCGATATTACACGGGCGCCCGTCGATGCGATCTTGCAGTACACGGTGGGCACCTACGTGTCGAGCGTTCGCGCCGAGCCGGCAGCGGGAGTTTCCGACCTGGCTGCTGTCGCAAGCGCACCGAACGCGCGGGTCGAGCCGAGCCACGCGGTCTCTCGCGACACTCGTCGCAGTGAGGGCCTTCTCGGAAAGTGGCCTTGTCTCGCGACGTCCCCCACCGCTGGCAGCTGCGCCCGCCAAGGCGCTCCCGGGCACCACTCCTGCTGGGCGCAACTGTGACGCCGCCACTGCGCGTGGCAGCTCTGCGGGCCATTGATTTTGCAGGGCGAACGTATAAACCAAGCATTCTTTGTCGGCGCCGCTGGCCCAATCAACAAGGAAATAAAAGAGAAAGCACATTAACGCGGCCTCAAGTACGTTCGTGCATGACCGTGTCTTTATACCTACAGCCACGTAAACAGCAGTCAGGTATAGGTTGGTACCAGTTTTACCGATGTCCTAACGAAGCAATGCGCCCTCCCAAACGAGCGCAAGACTGCCAACTTACGATGAACTCGTTTACACATCGACTCCACAAGGCACGAGATCAGTCTGCAGTGTGTGCATATAAACAGTATGGAAGCGGTGCTCTTGTACTCAGAACCTGACCACCCAGTGATGTGGGTTGGTAAACAGCCAGACTCGCGTTGATACCAGACTCGTGTGGCAGAAGCTGAAATGAGCTGGTCAGTTAAACAGGGGATTCCAGCGATTATACGTGGTAATCATTTGCAGTCTTTATTACTACAACCTACAGCGACGTGACGTTCTCGGTGGTTGCTCTGTAGAGTTGTGTGCAGAACCAGCATGCGCAGTCTGCACGTACGTATACATTTCCTACTACTTCGCAGGGAAATGGCAGCCACTGCAGAGCAACGCTGTGCTGCACACCGCAGGCTTCGGTGTGAAGACAGTTGATGACCTTTCTCTATGAGTGACGGATCAGCTTTTGTGTCTGGTTTTGCGCGGCGCGTGCCAGTGTGCTATCTGGACTGACTCAGCCTGCAGGAATGCGGACCTATTCGCACTTACGATCCAATGTGCGAGTTTCGCATGATGTGTCGCCTTAACAGGAGCGAGCGGGCATGTCCACACCGTATTCGGCTAAATATTGGAAATGCTAAATACTTCCTATTTAAAATTAAATGGACAAGATGGCCCCTTTGCCCTGCGGGCAACGTAGGCTCTGTGCTTGCCGGCCATTTACATTATAAAGAACACCCAACTCTGTCCGCACTGAGCATTCGTCAAAGACTGTCATCGATCTCTTGAGCTACAACACGTCATTGGCCCATGGACTAACAGTGCGTGCGCATGTCGCGCAACGAAGACGCTTTTAAACTTCCTCAGGGACACTGGTCTCAGTGAGGTACTTAAGTATTGAGTGGAAACAGCGTAAAATAACAGGTCGTGAGGAAGGGACTGACATGTTGTCTGTGCCTTTCTCACGTCCTCTTATTTTGTTCTGTTTCCAGTCAACTCATGAAGCAACCAGCCCAAATGCGTACGCTTCAACTGTAGTTTGTTGAGTGTTGTGGTGTGCTTTGTGTACGTTGTGTAACTGTGTCGTGCACTGGGCACATCATTTCATTTTTCATCATACCAGCTGGAGTAGCATGCCAGGCGTGCCACCAGGCAAACCTCTCCAGAATTCATTAAAGAACCTCTCTCTCTCTCTCTCTCTCTCTCTCTCTCTCTGTCTCTCGTTCTCGGTGGGACGGTCACAAATGTGACACTCGGTGCCGACAACATGCTAGCCAGCTGCCGAGAGATTGCTTCTGGTGCACTTAAGTGCGCAGACATGGCTAAGCGAACAGCGCGGGGCAAAGAGCGAACAAAGAGAGAGAGAGAAAGGAAAGGCAGGGTTGCATTTGGTTTGCTACACTACACTGGGGGAGGGGAAAAAAAGGAATGAACAAAGCAAAGAAGGGACAGAACCAGAGTAGGTTTCTGGCTGGATGTCGTGTGTGCTTCGGGAAAAGGGTCATAGGGTAGAACACACGAGGAAACAAAAAGTAAAAAGGTTCCGCTACGCTGCTGCTCCTAAGCAACGTTGACTCAATTGAAGGCGCTGATGTTATTTTGGAAAATAAGTATATCATTCCGGTGACAGTTGAGCGATAATTTGTTGTATGTTTCCTCGAGAGAACACAATTATTCTCTGGTCTATATGACACCCATGCGTCGCCATGGGTCGCACTGGCACCACCGTACGCTAATTGAAGAATTGAGTGCTTGCTATTGGCAGGAGTGGGCGAGTGAGAAGACACTTTAGTTATCAGGCTTCGCTGGCGTTACTCTTCGGCGCTTGTCTGATAAATTACGCCAGGTAAACTTGGTCCAGATACTCGGGAGCACACCCCACGACCCGGACACGATGAAGTGGCGAAGAGAAATCGGAGGGTGTCCCCGTGCAGAGACGCATGCATCCAGGCCAGCCGCCGAGCGTCCGAAGCGTGCGCCGAGCGCGAGAGAGGCGTCGCGAGTCCCTGAGTAGCGGACGTCACCGACCTCGGGCGGGTTCGTCGAGGACGAGCTCCTGGCCAGGGATTTCCTCCGCCCACGGCGGTGTCCCGCCGGTGGTAAACAAGGGCCGCCCTCCTCACCCGCCGCCAAGGCAGTCAAACCGGCGCGCCGCCAACAAGACTCGCAGCGAGTTCCGTTCAGTTCGCGCGCGAGCCAGCCTTCCTCCCCCCCTCACCCCCCCAACCACCACCGATACTACACGGCGCGCTCCCCAGTCCACAATGATATGCCCCCCCCCCCCCCCCCCAAAAAAAAAAAAAAAAAAAAAAACCGCTCTCCGCAGCGCAATCTTCGTTCTCGCGCCCAAAAGAACGAACAGCCACTCAAGCCTGGTGCTTGGCCGTGCCCGCACGACAAGATACACACACACGCCACATACTACACGCCGCAGCAACAAAATAACGGAACGCCATGACGCGCCCGCCTGGCATTCCAGGCATTTCGCAGTCTTGCCTGTTGCAACGTATTCACTCTTGTTTGTACTGTATCGTCGAGAGCGGCGGAACAATCCCGTCCGCGGCCCCACACAACCCACCCCCCAAGGTCTTTTTCGGTGCTTTCTTGACACGATAAAACGCGCGACTGCTACTTGAGTGGAGCGTGGCGAGCAGCCCGATAACGGGGCGCGGCTTGCACCGCGTTGTCAATGGGGACGCGTGTCAACCCCCAACCGACGACACTTGTCGACGTAGTACGTGTTAGCCAGGGATTAAAAAAAAAAAAAAATGAGTGTGCCACGAAACGGTCACTCATTTCTACCCCAGTTTTCAGGACCGCTTATTTTGGCGCTATTGTGCTTAGCGAGCGTGGCTTTGTCACCTGGCATCCACGTGTCTCCTTTGAACTAGACAAGCGTGGAAAAAAAAAAAAAAAAGAATCAGGTCGAGTTGAGGCTGTCACCATTGCACTTCACTTATTGAAATTTTTTTTTGTAAATTATTGAGCTCAATAGTCGTGGTCCAGCCGGCTAGCTCCATAGGTTTGATAGCGACTGGTCCCATTAACAGTCGCAGTAAACCAACTAGCAAATACACCTCCCATGCTGGAACATATGGCTGAGCAAAGGTAGAGACGCTACGTGACTATATAAGCCTACCCAGGACACACACCAACCACCTCCCTGACAGTATATATTAGCCAGTCCGCAAAGACAAATCACTTGCAGCCTACATCAACGGGGCCTCCTGCTGCAGCGACAGAAACTCAAGTTATCGCGCGTGATGTTTCAGCAGCTTCAACTGCACGATCACCGTGCGCTCGGGCAACTGGGGAACGATAAGCAAACACCTTCGAAATTTTCTTTGTTTCTATTACTTTTAAATTTTTTTCAAAGCTAACCGAACTTGCTATTTCCTTTAGGGCTAAATGAAAAGGCATCATCCAAGATGACATCCCTGCAAGTGCTATTAAGATACATCGATGAATCAATATATAACTGCATATATCAATATTTACATAAGAGTCCCAAGAACAGCCGTGAGGCCTTCGTTCTGGGGCATTCTTATAATGCTTGTGTACAGCGCATGACAAATGGTGTATGAAAACATTTATTGAATAAGGGAACGATATTAGAGCACAATAAGAAATACAACAATATAAAACCACAGCTGCAGCTTCGCAGGCACGAGACATTCAAATTGCCTACCCCACGTTGCAAAGAAATAACATGAATAGAGCGTCGCGTATCTGTCGCAGGCTTGTGTCATTTAAAATCATTGCTGAATAGCTTTAATGAAAACCAGGATAGTGGATTTTACCAAACGTGTTGACATTTGCGGAGTATAGTTATTAGATGTTCACAGAAGTCGGAATGAAGTACCGTTGTTATTGCAAGTTGCCCTTTTCGGGGCTAATGCGAACTTTAGGAAGGAGGACGGAACAACAATTGTTTTACGTGCAAAAAGCTCGTGGAGAGAACGAGGTCTGCTTTAGCGCGCCTCGGTTCGAGGGGAGAAAGTCGACGCATGCAGGTTTAGAGCTGGAAGTGCCGACCTGGGAAGAAAGACGGTGCGCACAAAGACGTTTCTTAATATCGTCACTATTTGTGTTGACAGCGCCGTTCCATACAGCCGAGGCGCATTCCGGCACGAAACGACAGACAGCTATAGCGTATAATTTAAAGAACGAGTCAGGGTGCAGCCGACAGATAGCTGCCGACTATGCAGCCGACTATGCAGCCGACTGATAGCTCCTACGCACCCGAGGACTGCATCGTTTGCGTGCGAAGAGAGCGCCGCGTCAACAAAGACGCCAATGTGCCCGCCTGAGGCATTTCCAGCGGTGCGTGGAAATATAAGCCGGTGTGACTCGTACGATACGATACGATAAAGTACGATACAGTACCTTTTTTTTTTATGCTTTCTTTAAGAGAAGTGCGTTTTATCGACACCATCTTTGAAATGCGACAATGTCTGCTTGTAAAAAAAAATCCTAGCCGCGGCCACAGGTGACTGACCTAAACATTTCAATATCGTCCGCGTGTTACTGGCAAAAAGAGGAGTGCTTATTCACGGCGCTTACGTACATTGACAAATATTGAGTATAGTAGAGGTGCCAGAACTGAAGCCCGGGGAACACGAGAGGTTACAGCGTAAGATTGTTGACCACTGACTCAAGTACAACAGGTCCTGTTGCTTAGATGTAGCTTTCTAGTACACCCAGAAGAGAAGGAATACTATACTATAAATTAAAAAAAAAACGTATTCAGAGAAGTATCTAGATTGCCTGTGAGAAGGTACGGCTCAAGGTTTTTCGCGACGGCTAAATGTTTCAGAAGTGCTGTAATAAGTATAATGAAGCAAGAGGGCGATCTATGCACAACGCATTTCCAGAAGCAGGAGCCGCGGGTCGGGTACCGAATACAGTACGCTTGAGTGCTTTCAGAGCCGAGACAGGCCACACTTGGCTGTCGGAAAGCCGGTCACACTGCACCTCGAGACGACTATACCGGAGCTACGCTGCTGCCAGGGAAGCGGTCACAGCTTGCGGAACGGCCGTGCAACTGCAGCGTCGAAAGTTACCTTCAGAACTTCATCACTCCTTCAGAGCTACAACACACGACGACAAACGGGGTATGTGCGCATCGCATAATAAAGAATCGTATTCTTTCGTCATCCTTATTTCCCTCTCCATCGTAATCGATGTTGGCGATATGCTTGTTTTCTTTGGTGTTGTTACGATATATATATATATATATATATATATATATATATATATATATATATATATATATATATTCTTTTTTTCAGATGGTTGTAGAAAACATGAATTCACTCTCTCTTTTTTCTAAATAAACTTCGAGTTACCATTATTTTTCCCGCAAAGATACCCTGTAAATATAAGGGGGGAAAGCAACCGCGCAGAAAACCATACGTCTCTTAAAATATATAAAAAATAAATAAATATTGTGAAATCTCTGAAATCCGAGAAACACCATATTTTCGACACTTCTCGCTCAAATACATTTATTCTAACTGGTGGGAACGAGAGATTGCCGACATCGCCGCCACCGTGGTTTTCTTTCTTTCATTTTTTTTTACTATTTTTTTTTAGTCCAGAAGGCCAGAAGCTGCACTCACAAAGCTTATCGTTCGTATAAGTGCTCTTTGTCATTAAATGACTACCTTCACTAACAATATGTTGAGCATAAGATTGGCCGGAATTTGCTCTTACGTATACAATTATAGCCCTAAGAGCGTTTTGTGAATACGAGCCCAGAGAGCGGGCTCGAATTGCAATGCTCTATTGGCATTGGCATGCTGCATTCGCCAATAACAAGTCCAACATCACGATTGGCTCTCGTCTGCTCTTACGAACAAATCTAACGTAAGATCGTCATGGATATCCGGCGAAGTTGCAGCGACAGCGTTCTTGCACATCGGCATCCGGGTGCGCAGAGGGAGAAGATCCGCATCTTCAGGGCCTGTATTTACAAAAAAAAAAAAAAGGGCACTTACCCTAGAATTGTTCGCGCGAAAATATGCCAGCCAATCGTTATGACGGGAATATTGATCAACGAATGCGGCCAGGGTCAATGGCGAACAGCAGTTACGAACGAAAAGCTTATTGAATTCAGCCCCAGAATCGCTCTATACTGCAGTGTGTAGGAATGCCTCTCTTCGGCCCCGAAATGGCGAGAAACTGGCTGGTATAATTTAAGGATTTCTTTCGATCGATTATTTTCTTATCTTCTTATCTACCCCTGACGACCTGCTGATCTTGCTGATAACGGCCTGGGAGCGCCCTCTCGGACCTCTGACGAATAGCGAAAAACGAAAAGAATTGGAGTAGAATTGTTACACTGTCCCGGTCATGGTCTTTACACGCTTACATCGTAGAAAGCTACATCCGGATAGCGATTTGAGCGAGTTGCTCGAAGTTCACGACTTGAATGCAGCGCGAAGCACCGAACTGCGGGAAGTAAATAGGTGCGGTTGTACTTCTTAGCCCGCTTCTCTTTCTCTCTGCGTGGTGTTTACACCGCAAAACCTCGTCATGACGAAGTTGAAGGGGGAGCCGAAACAATTTCGTTATATACATTAGTTCGTTATATCCATTACTTCATTATTTCCATTGTCGCCCTTTACTTCAATATGTTCCCTATGGGACGCACACCTTCAAACACGCATAGAAGGCTGCTTCGGGCCCGCAGAACCGCTACGCGGGCCACGTGTGCGACGCATTTTAATAAAACAGCAAAAGAACGTGGCACGGCGCGTCGACTACGCAACTGATCCAGGCTGATCGGCCGGTCGCACGTGGCTCGCCAGTATGAATGAGAAGGCCAACGAACCACCAGCTTGTGTTGGCCGACTCGTGATCGCCGAGATTGCACTGTTGCCGATGCAAATCTCGCAGGACACGCCTAGCTGTGCCAGCCTGTGCGGCGCGCCGCACTCAGAGAAGTGGATGCAGTGGCCTTTCGCACCGCCACGCGCAAGCAGCGGCTCACCATCGCCATGCATTGCACTTTTTATCCATGGCATGCGAGAGAGAGATAAGTGCGATGGCGATTATGAGCCGCTGCCATGGCCGCTGCTTATGCGAAGCTCGCTGGCTACGCACAGTTGCAGTGGCAGTGCAGTGGCGAGAAACACCAGTGTCGCTCGACGGCGTATTCGTGCGAGCTTTGAACTAATGCACCGAATGTGTGCCGAACCCCGCGAAAAGCGACATATTCGACGTGCAAGGTTCAGGTATCTTTTGGTTTCGGAGACAAACTTTCGTTTCGTTTTAGCAATTGGCAGGACAATTTTACTTCGTTAAAACGAGGTTTGACTGTACATTAATATTGTTATTATGAATAATAATAATAATAATAATAATAATAATAATAATAATAATAATAATAATAATAATAATAATAATAATAATAATAAATATAATAAAAAATAATAATTACCACACATCTAGTTCCTTCCCATGCTTCGGCGCTTCGCGCTGCATTGACGTCATGAAAGCTACATCCGAAAATGTAATTGTGGTAACTCCCTCATGATAAACCCGAAGGCGCGCGAGATCAAATCCCTGCCGCGGCGGCCGCACTTCGATGGAGGCTAAATGCGAAAACGCCCGTGTACTGTGCACGTTAAAGAACACCAGGTGGTCCTGAATAATCCAGACTCCACCACTGCGGCATGGCTGATAATCATATTGTGGTTTTGGCACCTAAAACCCCGGATTTTTTTAAAACTCTTTGACTCTCTGAAAGTTAAAAGGCAACTGTCTGACTGTAGAAAATTACGGGCGAGTGTTCTTTTTTCTTTCTCCTCGCCTCTTGCGCAGAAGCATGCTGATGCCGTTACAAAGTACATGTTACTGCGCTAAGGTTGAGCAGATAGGCAAATGTGAATGGGTCGACAGCGATTTGTATACGATGCGGAAATGTCCTCCCTGCTGGATACGTTTCTTTCTATTTTATTGATTGCTTTCATGCGCTTAACTAAACCCAAGGTCATTAGCAAATATCTGTCTTTATCTGTCTTCTTTTATTCTTTTTTGTCAAACAAGTCTGCGTTTACGGAATGTTATTCAAATTGTTGAGCTCTCTATTGCCGGACGAATGGTGTCTGCGACATTCAACGGTGCCGAGGGCACCTCACGCGGAGCGCCAATTCGCAAGAATCTGGAAGGTTCCGCTCAAACAGTTGACTGGTCAAACAAGGGTTACAATGTACTTCGCATACTATGCATGCATACATTACAGGTGTGTGTGTGTTTGCCGTCTATCATTTAACATGATCCCGAATTCGCCCATTTTTTATCTGTGATTTATTCATTTGCGCATTTATTTGGTTCGTGTTTCGAGTGCTGATATTTGTGCTATGAAATCCCACAACGCACAAGGCCAGAAGCGCGCAGTGGATGCACTTGCTCGAAATCGGTGAAAGTGGGGGGGGGGGGGGGGGGGGGGGAACGTGTGTTCGCGTGCGTGCGTGCGTGCGTGCGCGCGCGTGTGTGTTCGTGCGTGTGTGTGTGTTCCAAATTCAACGATTCCGTATGCCACGTGGCACATGACATTTGGAAGACGAAATCTCTGTCAGCTGACCGACCAGCCTATATACAATGCCGCTGTGCGTTGATGAAATGCAGTGGGGCACACAAGATATAAAATTCACAGATTAAGAGAGAGGCGCGCTTTGCAGCGCGATTTATTATTCTTAATCACGTTTAGTGCCTTTCTCGAGGCTCTATATAGTCATGCCATGCGAGAGTACTGCGTTAGCGCGAGAACGTAAAATACCGCAATGACAGTTGACTAGATGAGGCAATGCGATCAAAGTTAATACTCAGAATGCGTTATTCGAAACGGTATGTTGGAAGGGAACGACTGAACAAAATAGGGATAATAAAATGAGTTTGAAGTATGAGTGCTGAGCGCGACGTGTGGAGGAGAAAACGGATTAAGGTAAGCGACATCAATGACGCCGCGTATCAAAATGGGGCACTGCTGATTGAAATATACAGCTCCACCACTTCAACGTCGTCGACGATTTGCTCTCCGTTCGGCTACTTGCCCCCCCGCCCCCCCCCTTTTTTTTCTTTTTTTCTCGACATTCTATTACCAAGCGGAGTTCAAGGAAAAGAAGAGTGCAAGAAATAAATAAGCCGAACGTATACGCGTGTTTCAAGAGCCGTAAACGCGTCCTTCGTGTTGTTCTGTTGAAGCTGATCTCCAAACGAAAGAGATCGCGGCCTCTGCAATAAGCGGGCGGTCATGGACGGAACCTGGCGGCTTTTGTGACGTGCCTCCGGAAGGTTACGCAGCCGACGACCTCATTGCGCGCAACAGTTGCGCGTACGCACAACAACCCTTGTTCGAGCGCGCGGCGGCGGCAGGGCCAATGGGCCTGCGCGAGGTTTGCCGCTTCGGGGCGGAAATGCGCAAGGCCCGCCGAACAAAGGACGCCCATGATCGAACGAGTGCGCGGCCGATTTGCATTGCGCCATACGCAGGCTTCCAGCGCGAGCAGGGGCCGATCCCGCAGCTGTCCCGATGGCAGGAGCCGGCGCTTCACGAGCGCCAAGGCATGGGCGTCTCATAGGCTATGTGCTCGCAACAATATTGTGCCCCGTTAATCATGGCGCTGCTGGTCGTCGTCGTCGTCGCTTCAAGCAGGCCTGTCGTCATCATCATCACTGTGGTCGTCGTCGTCATCATCATCGTCATCCGAACCAGCAGCGACGGCAGCATCGTGTGTTCTCTGCAGGATGAACGCTTCTCCGAGCGTCAGCTATGTCTTGCGTAAGCCATATAGGACTTTGGAGACTGATCCATTAACCCTCCGAATATTTGAGTAATGGTTTAATCACGATTTATTTATTTACTCATTTATTTATTTTGTATAGCGAACAATTAGTTGAGCTGACGAGAAAAATCAGACAAGCGTCGCGACACCGACGCGTTGCTTGAATGATCGACAGCAAAGAAGACAACGACAGATTGAGCGTCACTTCTGATTAAGACTGCGATCATGGGTTTCTCAGGAAGGAAATAACCCATGCACGCTGCTCTTACGAGTCAACGGATCGAGGGAAACTTCAACGCCATGCGAGCGCCTTTTCACTGCAGTTGGCACGACTGGTAATAAGCAAAGAAAGTCACTACTGCTGTACAAGGTTCCTTACCTCCGCAGCTGGACCTTCGATCGCGTCCGAGTGATATGTTCATTCACGCACACTGTCGTTCACGCGCAATTGTCAACTCAAATAGCACGGTTCGTCTTTTCTGTAGAGTTCATGTACATTTGCACACGTATATATACACATATATACATCGTATATCTTTTATCAGCTCACGTGCAAAGTCCACTAATCTGGTTAATCAACCAATTGATTCAGTTTTCCGATTAAGCAGATTAAAATTCTTAGTCGATGCTCAGCCCTAATAAGGACGTGTATTCAAGAGGCAACATGCAAGAGAGAGAGAGAGAGAGAGAAAGAAAGCGGAGGGGAGGGTATCGTGCCACCCAACGCTCATTCGGAAGTACCAATACTGCCCGCCCTGGTGATGCAAGCCCGTAAGTGCGCGGAATCCCCAACCAAACTAGTCCCACACTCGTCAGGAAGCCAGGGCACACCGGAAGCCGCTCGTTCGCTAAACATGCCGCCGCAGCCGCCGGCGGCTGTTAGTTCACCGCGGGCGCAGCAAATGGACACGCGATGGAAATTCGGACGAATCGGTTGCGCATAAGCGGGCGCGCGCCGATCGTGACTTATCTGGGCGCAATTCGCCGAAATAACCCCCCCCCCCTCTTCCCCTCACAGCTGCCTAATTGCGTCTACTACTGGCGCAAGGCAGGGGGAGAAGCGGGCAGGTGCTCGCGCGGGGAGAAAACGAGCGATCCGGATTCCCAGGTGCATCGCGGCGCGTGATTCCGCTGACCGCTTTGGGCTGTGAGACCACCGCGCGTAAGACGCCGCCGCGTAAGCCCCCTCCCTTTCACAGTTGTACGTGCGAGAGGGGATTCGTTCTCGGCCTTTCCCTTTTGACCCAGGTCTGGCGACTCTGCTGCACGTATACTTGGACACAAACGGAAGCGCATCGTGACGCAGGCGCACCGTTTACAGTGCGCATTATTATTTTTTAGCTAGCCTCGGTGAATTATAGCCCTGGCGGAAGAACGGAAGTGAAGTGAAATGAATGTCCTGGCGCCCACTGCATTTATACATGTTTTGTTTTTCTAGTTCGAAAGTCTAACCTGCTGCCATTTAAGGAAGAAGAGAAAAGGATGTACGATCAGAAAAAAAAAAGCATCTCAGAAAGTTTGTGTCCCCTTGACCTTTTACACTTTCTGTTGCCGTTCGTTCTCACTGCTTCGTGACGCGACGTAGGTGGAAAGTTCTTAATGCAAAAAAAAGTTCGCCGACGATTACGATACTCCCTAATGCAAAATTTGAGCGCAGCTCTGTATACGTGTTTTCGTTTCGCGATAATAGCCATCGCCGCCGCAGAGCCCGTGTTGCGCGGCACAACGCTTTTCTTCTCACCCTTTCGCCATGCCCTCCTCCTCCGCTTTCATCCTCGCGCTCTCTTCGCTATCGCCGTCTTTCGCCACCCGCCGCGCTTTGCGTTACGCCGACGATCGCCGCAGCAACGGGCGCGTAAGAGCAGCGCTCTACAAGGACGGGAGGCAGAACAGCGAATATTCTGATGTGTCACTCCATCTTATTCTCTACCGCCCCTCTGCAACGTTTTCTTCCCTTGTAGTGTTCATTGTGCTACTTCCATAGGCCATCGCCTTCCTACCATCTGCTTTCGCGTCTTCTTGCTAATTTCAGCGAAGAAATGCACAAGTTGCGTTCGTTTTCTATTAAAGCGGGGTAGAAGGGGATAAATAGCTTTTCTTTTCTTTAAGTTGACGGAGGAAGGAGAACGCCGCGGTATAAATCAGTGGTGCGACTCTATACCGTTGTCGCGACCTGTATCTGGCGTCACTCAGAAGCGGTGTCCCAGGACTCGCCGTTCAGGTGCCGGACGGTTGCTCAAGGCTGTCTAGCGCGCCGGAGAGCGCCATTTGTCGCCACAATGAGGACAGGATGAAAATCACGAGTGAATTAAGTAAGGGCCTAATATTGATTCCAGGGGGGTCCAGTTCCGGTTCTGGTGACGGGGTGTCTTTTGAAGCTCAGTGGGCTTCCAATACACCTGGGACCGAGTTCGCAAGGGCTGCTACGCCATTGATCGACAGCTTTAGCTAACAATATGTCCAACATCACGAATGGATGGTTTCTGTCCTTACGAGCTATTCTATAGAGTAGGAACCTTTATCTCCGGCAACGACCTCGCCGACGAAGCTGCTAAGAAAGCACACGAAGGAGCAAACCTTGTTTGTGTGCCTTTATCGAGGACTGACGCAGCCCAAAACCTAAGCAAGCTAGCGCACCGTATCACATTGGAGAAGTGGCACACACCTGCATTCACCCAGCATCGGTTGCATTCTGTCGACCCATCTATGCAGCTGCGACTGTTACCTGGACTTCCGCGAAGTGAGGAAACAATGCAGTGCCGCTTACGCTTGGGTGTTGCATTCACCAATGCATACACGTGTTTGATTGGTGTCGTGGAGACCATAGAACACCTACTGTGCTACTGCCCATCATTTTAAAACGAATGACATGACCTGTGCACAGCTCTAAATCAGCTGGATAAAAAACCATTCACCTTGAACAAGATCTTGGTACCATGACCTCGAATATCGCAGCTACACAAGGCCACAAAAGCGCTGCTGCGATTTTTGAAAACTACCTGATTGAGTGACCGTCTGTGATCCGGACTGAGTGACCGTCAGTGATATAGAGCAGAGATCTGTTGCTACGTCGGCGATCTCCACAGCGGACTTTCTATTCTTCTCTTAATCTTTCTCTCCCCTTTTACCTTCCCCCAGTGTAGGGTAGCCAACCGCGCTCAGTCCTGGTTAACCTCCTTGCCTTTCAATTATCAATTTCTCTCTGTCTCTCTTCCTTTTCTTTCTTCTTTTCTTTTTTTAATAGGAACCATGCCCTATAGTATAGCCCGACTAACTGTCGGCAGTTTTTTTAATTTTATTTCTTATTGAATTTTATGTGAGAGGAGGGACTCAGTCGCCACCGTGTAAACCTGAAAAATGCAGTGGCTTGGATGAGCAATCCAAGGAGAGCGCAGGCGCAAAGAAAGCTTGTGATGGTTTTGTTGTGTCCGCCGCGTCGCAAATGAAGGCACCAGAGGCAGAATTCGCAAAAACGTTCCTACGCTAAAACTGTTCGTAGAAGCAGGTGTCAGCCAATCATGGTGTTGGACATATCATTAGGCGGCTGGCCAATGGCAATTAAGCAGCACGTACGAACGAAAAGCTTTGTGAATTCGGTCCCGGATTTTTTTCGTCTTCTGATAAGTGATGAATATACGCTTTCACGAATTCAAACGAGCAGAAATGTCGAGGTGTTGTGGCCGTGAACAGTGACACTTCGTAAGCTGCGCAGCAGCTTCACGACAGCGCACAGCCGCGAGATCGGCAGGTGCAGTCTAACAATTAACTTACTTTCCCTTTCGTGTTGCATGAATACCGTCGCTCTCTGCATGCACTACACCGCACAGCCGCTGTGCCACGCGCTTTCAATAGTATACTCATTGCCGGTTGCATTTCTATCACTGTGGCCAGCATCAACATAGCCGCTTTGACTGCCACTGAATCAGGCAATACGAGATGCGGAATAAATAGCAAATCATAGCATTCAAGTTCACTTCTCTGGGTGTGCTTGGAACGTGGTACTCTTGCTCCGAAGCTTAAAGCTCGGCCGGTGCCTCCGAGGACCAAGTAGGGGGCGGTAATTGTTTCTCCAGAATGTTGTCGGGCAGAACGAAAGAGGAAAGTCTTCGTTCATAACAAAGGCCAGTTGCATTCGCCAACATTATGTGCCCTGGCATGGTTGGTCAGTGCCTGTACGAGCTGCAGCTTCGTTTACCGCCTGGTCCCTTCTGGCTCGCCGGTCGCTCCTATTTGACCGTATGGCAGTCGGTCAAAATAGAGTGACGTCATGGCACCGAGTGCATCAGCGTTGGGTTATCTGTAGGAAGCGCTTCGACAATCCGAAGGGGAGCTCTTCTTCAAGATAACTGTGGTGTCGCTGCAGTGCACTGCCACGGCGGCATTGTCGAACCCTGAGTGGTTCGCCTGAACGCATCGAGTGGGGAAGGGCAGAAACTTGAACAGGTTTCTGTTCACGTCTCTGCCCTCGCAGAAACAAGCGCTTGAAGTTCCACTACCTCTGGGTCTCTTTTGACCCGTGGCCACTGAGCATGAAACGAATGTGCCGTACCGGACCTTACCAACCGCGAAATGAAATTGATACGTTACGTGTTCAGCGAGACAAAACACACAATTTAGGCAGCTGTAATTAAAGAAATCAGTAGTCGCGCTGTAGATCGTGTGGGGCTTGCCGCCTTCTTTTCTCTCATCGAGCAGTAGAAAAGAGAGAAGCGCTGCTCATGAACGGCGCCAGTGGCTATACACACCACGGCAATATTCGCCGCGTGGCCCGAGCACACGGCGTTTCCCGGCGTCGTGGCATGCTGTGCACGAAAGCGCGTGGGCAGCAGCTCGGTGTGCACCAGCTGAGTGCGGCGGCGCGTGGCACCGAGCGAGCGCCACAGCAGGCGTTGGCAGCGCCGGGGTCCCGCTGCAGCCCCTGTATGTGGGACACCGCGTGACATTGACCCCGACCTTGGCCTTGAAACGGGGAGCAGAGGAACCCGGGGCTTTTAACGGGCGCCCCGGCGGCCGACCGGGACACGGGGAGAACTGCCAGCGGTGATCAATCAACCCGCCGAAATAATCTGGGCCGCAGCACCGATGGGGGGTTTTGCTGTTTGCCACTGCTTAAGTGGCGCGCGTTCCAAACCGCCCCGTCGTATAGTATACACACCAAACGACGCGCGTTTCTGCCCGCTGCAACCTGCCCCGCGCGCGGCCCCCCCACCTTTTGTTGTTGGCCCGCTTGTTCGCCGCCAACCGCTGAGCCAGCCTTCAATCACGCACTACAGCGTGCTCTGTGCGGGCGCCCTCGGTAAACACGTTATTGTAGGCCGCAAGTTTGTTTTGCCATATACTGACTGGTTCAGACAGCTCGAGTGTAAAGACCCTCTCACGCAACCGCCCCCTTTCTTAATACGTATTTGAAGAAGGAAAAAAAAAAAAAAAAAGCGGGAGGGGGTGGAAATGTGTGTTTGCGGGGGTTGAGGGGGAGCTTACTGTTGACACGCAGAATGGACGAAGGAATGACCACTTTATTCGCTGTCTCTGGGCCCGCTCCAATAACGCCGGCCGGCCGACCGGCCTCGCGAGCGTGACAACGTAATCCGACTGGTGTCGGTGTGCACTGACTCCGTATTTTCCAGTGACTCTAACTCCGTATAAGCATTCAAAGACTGCTGCATCATTTCTGCCCGCACTGTTAATGCGTCCGTTATATTGCCCATCTTCGTATTGGCATGACAAAAAATGAATAAATAAAATACCGACGATAGGGCGACCAAACGTTTGCATGAATGGAAAATGCACGTTACGATTGAGATCCCTGATGCCCGCTACCTTGACACTGAGGGAAATGTATGGATGGCGGAACCACGAGGTCCAAGTATACACAGGCATCAGAAGTGATGGATGAGGTCCTCAACGAGGGAAGAGCGGCAACTAGACTGCAGCTTGGACCATTCAAGATGTCATTTCGCTTATAGCTTTTCTTTCGTAGGTGCTATTTGCCATTTGCCGCCTTGCCTAATGACGTGTCCAACTTCCCGATTGGCTAGCATAAATGCTCTTCCGAGCATATATGATAGCCAATCGCGATGTTGTAGACGTCATTAGGGAAGGCAGCCAGCCGATGTTAAAGACCACTACCGAACGAGATCTCTCGCGAATTCGGCCCCAGAACGGTAGCCCCAAGACCGAGTATACGAAATGCACATTTGATCGCAGTCTAAGCTGACAAAGCGAAGCTTCTTGGAGCCTATTTCTCTGGTTTGAAAAGCGGCTCAATAATAAAATTAAGGGTTCTATCGATTCTTTTTTTAAACATATATGACGCAGAAAGAGCACCACGAGACCAGGGCCCGTTATTCACACACAAAATAAGTTCTTACCCTGGAACTGCCATGGAATCCTGGGTCACGGCTGCCGAATTTCGATGGGGGCGTAATGCGAAAAACACCCATGTGTATATATATCACAAAAGAGCGCGTAATCCAAGCGCGCACCACGTGTCACGCAAGCCAGCGAAAGAACACGCCGGCCCCGCGGCAACTTCAACAGAGGGGGAGAGCGCATACGCCTCAAACAGCAACGCGACTAACGGCGTGTCTAGACGTCTAGAAGAGCATCGACGAAGCGACGGTATAACCGGAGAGAGAGAGAGAGAGCACACGCGCGCGCCGGGACACCTTCTCACCCGGCGAGTCGAGAGAGAGAGATTACTACAGCGTGACCGGGCGCCAACAGGATGGGTCATCATCCCCCCTCGACGACGCTCCGACGGCGGCGGTCGAAGATGCGAGAATTGACTAGAAGATTCCCAGGCTTTGGCCATGCTACCGGATCACGACTCCGACCGAAGGTTCGAGGACGACCGTCAAAGGCTACAAAAACGGCGTGCGAGAATCGGAACGTTTCAGTCCAGTCCGCACCGGTGAAGTGATGTAACGAAAAGACCGAGCGTCTGCGGAAGAAGGGTATTCCCCGGCAAGCTAGTCGACGAGTACATCGAGCGTCTGCATTTCCGGAAGAAGTTCCTTCTTCGAGATTTGCCCCGAGCTACGCCGAGATCGTCTGACTGAAAGACCAGCACGGTGAATACGATTGGACGCTTAGTGTTCCTATTCATTTTGTACTTTACGTGTTGGACTCTTAGTGCTTCTCGTGAATTATTTTCTTGTGTTTGTTAATACATATCTGATTTGTATTGTGTTGTGTCTAGCCTAAGTGTGCAAGTGTGTGTGTGTAACTGCCTTGTGTGAAGAATATATTTTGTTGTGTTTTAACAACTCTGGGCTCTGACTCGGTCTTTGGACAGCAACCGGCTTTCGCTGGCACACCAGAGGGCCCACTCTTAATTGTCCTTGCTTTCGTGGGATTATTTTCGGAAGCTGATAAGTCGGCTTTGGAATTTGGTCCGGCGTCTGCGCCTCGTTCACGGGGTCTGTGAGAATATATATATATATATATATATATATATATATATATATACGAAGGTAAACTTTCTACACCTCACAGAGGAGAAAAGATCCCAGGTCCATCCAGGGAGCTCGCGTTAATAAGTCCGCTCTTTTCCTCTCTCTTCCTTTCTTTTCCTTGGTCGCATTTCGTGCCGCAGCAGTGTTTGGCTTCTTATGCATATTTTTTTTTTCGCTTTCTGTGAGGTAGTACGGTACTTCAACAGGACGCAATGCCGTGGGAGACCTCGGCACAAGGCCCCCGACGTTCATGATCATTGAAAAACCTGGAACTAAGTTAGTATGCAGAGGCCATCGACTGAAAGACAGGCCATTTTCAGTGGAATTATCGCCGGGCACACATAAGCGCGCAAAGCCAAGCCGGTGGGATGTCGCGCGTTTCGCGTCCGAGTCGTGGGTTGTAGCTGCCATCAAAACGACGGCGGCGCACCAGCAATCAGAGCTAAAATTAAGTATTTAAATATGTACCTTCTTTGGAACTCTTCCACCAAATGCACACACTCACTGCCCTCCAATTGCATCGCCCACCTACACCCAAAAATTGTAAAAAATACTGATTCGAAATAAAGCCACTGACCGATCACAACCGCTCTGGAACAAGATATATATTTTATATATATTTCACAACTGGAAATATATATATATATATATATATATATATATATATATATACATATAATGTATGACGCGTAGGACGTCGCAAGCGAAATGGCCTGCATGCGCCGATTTGTTCATGTTCGCAATACAGGAAATTTAATGACCTGCATTTATCAAGAACGTGCTTGCTGCGACGAGGCCATCGTCCTGGTGTGAAGTCCTTATGAAGAAGTGGTTTGGTACAAACAAAAATCAAGACAACCTTAACCGCGTATATACGGCAAATCGATGAAGCTTGTTCTTTCGAAAAAGAAAATTAAATTATGGGGTTTTACGTGCCAAAACCAGTTCTGATTATGAGGCACGCCGTAGTGGGGGACTCCGGAAATTTGGGCCACCTGGGGTTCTTTAACGTGCACCTAAATCTAAGTACACGGGTGTTTTCGCATTTCGCCCCCATCGAAACGCGGCCGCCGTGACCGGGATTCGATCCCGCGACCTCGTGCTCAGCAGCCCAACACCACAGCCACTGAACAACCACGGCGGGTGTTTCGAAAAAGAGTATTCACAGACACGTCACCACGAATTGATCGATTGATCGGTGAACACGAATTGATCAATCAATCAATCAATCAATCAATCGTTGGCGACTTTTAATGAACGACTAAGAGCATAAGTAACCACTTGCCGGCGTCGATCTGTATACGAAGGCGACCTCTAAGGTCAGTCCATTCCTGGGCTTCAAATCCCACACAGCCATTCGTCGATTCTGTCGCGTCGCGCAAAGAATAAAGCCGCGATTGGGCGGTTTACTTGTTATGGTAGTATGGAACAAGTTCGCAAGATCAGCGGGGTAAATTAGGGTGACAAGGTCACAGCCTAGTTATACATGGCGGGGCAATCATCGTCGGCGCCGCTGTGCTACACCGGTCCCGCACCTGTCTATACACGGTCGCAAATGCTGTCCCATTCTGTCGGCGGGTCTTTTCCTCTCCTCTCGCCATTTGCTGTGCCAACAGCAGGGGAATTAGCGACTCGGAGAACAAGAAATGTAGCATCCACGTAAGTCGTCTCAGGGGCCACGATTGGCTAACACAAGTCTCAACTCTGTTCCGCCCCTATATGCAATGAAAACGCACGCGACTTGAACGCATTGCGATAGCAATTATACGGTCACTCGCGGTGTCGACGCATATCTGATAGTGTAACCTATGGGTGCGGAGCAAATCAGTGCACGTGTCTCGTCTCGTTGCACGCCAGTGCGCTCCCACGTGTCCATACGTCACAGTCTCCACTTGCCCAATATTATTCGCCAATATAGCCAACCAATTACAATGTTTGCCACTAAAGCTGCATTTGTCCTTTTAATAAACAACGCTTCATAACGCACTAGGTAAGGACAGAAACGTGCTAACATTAAGAATACCAGGATGTGAACATCGTTTTATTGTGATAACGACTGTTCATTATTCGAAAACTATTCAAAGATTGATCGATATTGTTGTTGTTGTTGTTGTTGTTTATTTATACTGTCAACCCAATTAAGGGCCGTTACAGGAGTGGAAAAAAAATAGAAGAAAAGATACAAAATTCTGCTACATCTTCTACATATTCTGTTCTCCAATTCTGCTACATATTCGATTCGATTCCGGCATTATTCGATTCGTAATCGATTCAGTAAAAAAAAAAGGCTATTCGCACACCCCTGCCAATTAGTGCCCCGGCACCATATATCGGGAAGCTATCGCTTTCATTTTGACAATCATCATCTCATGATTTCTACTAATTTATGTATTTATTTATTTATTAAAAAAATTTTGTTTCAGTGGAAGAGCTGAAGCTGGTTCTGCGCACGTATTCAGAAACCGTCGCCACGCGCATGCGCAAGATCCGACAGCAGCTGGAGAAACTGGAAACGATGGAAGAGCGTGAGGAGGCCTATACGTATACGCGCGGTACTTGAAGAACGAACGGCGTCAACGCCGCCGTGCCGCCTATTCTTACTGAAGCCGTGGATTCTGTGCAGCGGAGGGAAGGCCTCTCTCGCCGCCACCACCACGACCGGCGGAACGGCAGCGACGGGACGAGCGCAGCCGCCGGCAGCTAGCGCGGTGCGATGGGCCAGCTCGGCAACGCGCCGCGGCTTCCCAGGAAACGCAGCTTCTTGCGCGCCGCCCCCCCCCCCCCCCTCCCGAGCAGGCTGCCAAGGCCAACCTAACGCTGCTAACTGCCACGGCCTTCGGCTCGGTATGTTTAGGCGCCCGATAACTACGAGCTGCTGGAAGGTTAAGCGTAGATTTCTTCCTCTCTGTGTTATTTTTTTTTCTTTTTCCTCGCGGCCTTCGGATGATTATGGGGTCTGTGTGTTTGCGTCGCGGCGCTCTCGCGCATTTTGTTTGCAGCGGCTTTAGGTGTATACACTGCGACGCGGGTATCGCAGTGGTGGCGAACGTGCGCTTGGCAAGCGGCGCGCACGGTGCTAGTATAAAGGCGTATACAACTAGTTAGTAAAAAAAAAAAAAAACACACTCTTCCGTCTGTGGCACGAGAGAACGTCCATCCAAGTGTGTGCACCGAGCAGCGCTGCGCTCGGTTTGCTTGGCACTGTCCGGGTCGTTCGGTGCAACAGCACTGCCAGTCCAGGCCGAACTGATTTGTACGGTGCGCGTTCGGGGACAGCAGTTGCACGAGAGCGAATGTCCGTCGAGCCTTCCAGAATAAAGCGGCCATATCTCTCGTACCCATCCTGCTCTTGCATGCAGAAAAAAAAAAAAAAAACTAGAAAAATAAATCCAAAATAAAAATGAAACAAACAGAGGTCTTCTTATTATAACTGGGCGACTATATCTCGTTAGCAGTGTGGACCCCAACATTCTATTGACTGTCAACCATGATGCACGGCGCCGACCGGCGTTCGTTCTATCCCGTCGCCGCCGCTGTTTATACCATCACGTGACTTGTGACGCTCCTTACCATGGAGGAAGGAAATGTTTCTTTCCTCCACGCTCCTTCCGCGTGCATTGCTCGTCTCCGCTTCATTCTTTTACCTACTCCAGCTGCGCCGCCGCTGCACCGACCCAGCTGCTGCCCTACTACAGTTAACTATAGCCTTACTACTACTTCCCACGTGACCTGTGGCTATTCTTACCACTTTACTCTTGCGCCTCTCCTCATCCACTGTTGGCTCCGCGCCAGCCCCCTCGGCCGCCGGGAGTTCTGCGTCGATGCCAACCGCGAAGACCATCGAGATTCTTGTACAATGTTATTGCATTAAAACACGCAAAACGCAAACACGCAAAACAGCGAATGCCTGGCGTAAACGTACGCGTTCGGTTGCTCTGAGCACTCCTGCTTGCTCTTTGAAGGCTGTACGATAATGAGGAAATTCCTTGTCCAAATACCAGCCAATGGCGTCTGAATAAGTTTTCTTTTTCTTTCTTTATTTTTCTTTTGAGGTATATTATTCGGTCGTTGTATGTGGTTCATTTAAGGTGAGGAGGATGCTAGCTCAGGCGAATCCATAGCCTTGCAAAAGCATGCCGGCAATTGCTTTGTCCGAGCGTCTCCTTTTGGCATGTGTGGGGTTAAAGGTGCCACAATGTTAAATATGGTGCGAGTTGGTCGCGTATTGACCCTTTTCGCGGCGATCCCGTGGGCGCTGCCATGTTTGATCACGTGGTGACGCGTCCATTGCTTGCCTCAACTGCCTCTGTTGCCTCCTTGTTTACAATGCAAGTGTATGACGCCGGCGAGGCTTAGAAAACCTCTGTTTTCGGAGATATCGTAGACGGTGACAAGGTGGAAGGCACGAAGCTTTGATCACAGCTTCAGAGAACATGCAAAAGCGCTTTCGGAGCTGATTAAGCTATGTCCAAACGGCGCAACCAGCGTATATCATGCTTGTTCTAAAAGCGGGGCTAAATATGTATTCCAAGCTTTCCGATTATGAATTCAGTCAGGATTAATGTGTTTTGCTCTTTGTTGTTTATTCGGCAAATATTTTGAAGCAGTGGCTTGTCTGTTTCTGACTCAGTGAAGTTCCTCGGTGCGGCCACTATCTGATTATTAATCGCTCGCGGTTGTGCTCAGTTCCGATAGATTTGTTCTTGCTGCGCACGTTGCTTGAAACGCAGCTGTTTTGTACATTGTAATACCCTGTAGCAAATATATATTACAGCTAGTAACTCGCTTACTCTTGTGGACCGTCACGAAACATTCAGCTTCGACCATTCGTGCGCCATAGGTGTAGTCCGTCATTTATTGTGCTATACAGTGCGCATATATTCAAGTGTACGCCCATTCACTTATTCTTGATACGTCGGCGATAGAGTGGGCGTAAGTTTTCCTGCCATTTGGGACAGATGCGTATAGATAACGTGCGCGAAACTTACTATGACAGGAAGCGGCGCCACTCGCTTTGTACTTGTTTAAAGAGTGGAATTGCCGACGTTCTGGGGATGAAGCCCTTTCTTTGACGATTAGCGATACAAGGCTGGCGGATGAGCAAATTTCTGTACCCTCGAGGAAAGTCATACATCACGAAGTTCCGGTAACACGTTCGGACACTTTCAGCAGCGGTCCGCGAACTTCGCCACACAGATTCATACCATTCCTTAACATGTCAGTCACTATTTTTGCAGCCAACTACTGTACACGTCTTCAATCCACATGATTCAATCTAGCATGATTGGAGCACAGTGTGTTAGCGAAAACTCAGTTGCATTTCCGACAGCAGATCGCACAGAAGCAAGGTAGAAGTGGTCATGGTTTCGTATTCGTGCGCGGTCGCTGAGGAGAGGCATGGCGCACCGACGTGAGCGCCATCTAGTTTCTCTAAAACAAACTGCTCCACGAAAAGGGTCAATATTACTGTTGCCATACCGAAAGAGATCAGCAATGCGACTACACGAAGCAGACGTAAAGTGCCTCCACTCCACCCAAGTCCACCCCGACACCACGGAGCAGTAATACTGCATTAAGCGGTTGCTCACGTTTAATGCTAAGCGTGAGCACTCGCCCACATTGGTGTCACTGAGAAAATTCAGGAGGAGGCGGACCACCTCCGGCCCTACCGAAAACCCATAGTGTCTCTCCTCCGTGGTAGAGCACGAAGCCGCTGTGTGCGTTTCAACTCGCCAAGAAGCGCTGCGCTCTTCGACGAACTATGGCCATTAACAAGTAATGTTTCCTATCGCCAAGATCGCGACAAAGCGATCACACTAGTGACGCCCACACTTCATGTCGCCAGGCCGGGTTTTGCGCTGACAGCGTGCCAGTATATACTGTGAACTATAGGGAGGCTTCTGATGACACAGGGTTGGTACGATTAAGATTGCAGTGCACATTTTTGCAGCACAATTGTTTAATTAAGGTCTTAATATAGTTGCAGGAAAGAGAGCCAAATTTTCATTTAGCTTAACAGTATTGATGAACGGAGAGAGAGAGAGAGAGAATTAACTTTAATCTCAACGCTGGTTTAGTGGCCTGAGCAGGCATTGCTGCTACTGGGCGCAGAACACGCATCCATTTTCTAGGGAGCTTTATGCATACGCGCGCCTATGCGTATAGGCGTGGGTATGAAGCCTCCATACCATTTTTCTCAATGCATTCCTTCGCTTCGGGTCTTACGGTCATGTGTCTAAATATCGAGACCCTCGGTTTCCACAATTCTCCTTGAAAATAACTGTTAACGGGAACGCCTTCGTATCTTGAAAACAGCACAGAAACGGAGCTGAAGGGGGGGGGGGGGGGGACATTCACAACAAGTACCCAAAAAGGGTAAGAAAAAAACGAACAAAAAAACCATAAAGACATTGCGCCATGACCGATAGTGATAAATCATGGTCCCACTAACGTTTAAGTTTTGGCGACGCGGTAGACACACATGGCCCGGTGGGAGTGTCCAACGCGTGCACTGGCTGCTTTCCCCTCTGGATTTTGCATTGTTTTTCAAGATGGAAGCCGTACTTCGAACCGTTGTCGAAAAAGAATAACCTCTCCCCCTTTAAAAGAAAGGTAATAAAAACGCCGTGTACCAATTGTTGCTCGTGTGGCACTTCTCTTACAAAGGTTCTGCTTCAAAAATTTTCCAATGGTTGGGGATGATCTTCCAAAAATTAATTTCGATCACGTGACGACGTCCTCGTTCTGCTCGTCCGTTCACGGACCCGCTAGCTCCAGCCCCTTTCCGCCTCCTTTCGTTACCGGCTCGCGCGGTGACGCCGCCGCCGGCGGAGTTGACGTCAGCGGACCGCAGCCTCCAGCGCGTAGGCGTCGCTCGTGTCACGGCACAAGGTTCTGGCGCGCGCTCTCCGGGGAGCATGCGCTTCTTCGCGTATACTACCGCGGCGGCATCGAGGCTACCCGGCGTGGGCCGCTAGCCCGACGCACCCAGTGACCGGCGGCGGCGGCGGCGGCTGACTCAGCGGCCTGGCACAGCACGGCCCTCCGCGAGATGCCCGCCGGCCGGGCTTCCGCGAAAACATCTCACTCGCTGCCAAGCCGCCGTTTTCCTCGCGCTTCCTCCCTGCGCAGTGACCCATTTTCTGGAGGCGGCACGCCGGCGCTGCCTCAGCGGCGAAAGCTGTCCGCTGCGCGATTCAGTGTCGCTTTCGGGACGGCTCATTATCTTCGCGGGCGTCGCGGAGCTGTCGTGAGCGCGGAGGCCACGCGCGAGGGTCCCGCGCGCGTGTGCGCTCACCGTCGACGACCCCCCCCCCCCCCCCCCACCTTCTTCCCTCTCCCTGCTTTTCGGAGATCTGCTTGGACCGCCCCACCATTCACGAGTTCACGGCTCCTCTGGTACAGAGCTACACAGCCGTGTAGTTCTGTACCACAGGAGCCGTGAACACCTCTGAAGCGCACTCTGGTGAAAGCAGCTACATAGCTCGCTTTGTGGGGGAGTTTCAAGGAGTAAAGCTCCCGGAACGGCGGTAGCGGGACGAATAGTCTCCGTTTTCTTCTCGGGCGAGACTGTCACGTGCGGTTCCGCTGTTCCGTTATCGTTGATGTTCAACCAAAGGTGAAGCCTGTACATGTATAGGGTGGCGCCTCAAATCGCTGAGATGTTCTTCTAGAGCTGCCTTGAGTTCAGGACTATTCTGCGTTATTCCGCCGGCTCTTAAGCTCTTGGAATCGTTGGCACGTGTTATTAATAGAATCCCGCCAGGAATTAAAAGCAGAAACGCGTTGCTTTGTCTTGAAAAACTGAGCACGTCACTTTTTTGCCTTCGCGTCTACATATAGAAGGGGCTGTTCGCGGATTGTCATTTTTACGTTCTTATAGAAAGGTATCTCTTGGCAGTACACATTACGCGTGAAGTATTGATAATCGATTAATATAATAGTTTATGCTTCTAAGGTGCGTTGTCCGAGTCTGCGAGAGAAATCTGCTATAAAACTTTAAATAACATGCATGAGCTGCATAATAACTGTTATGTCTCGTATGGAGACAGCAGTATTTGTAAATAATTATGTGTCGATCGTAGCCGTAACCACAGACGCATGCACTCCAATAAATGCTTAATAACGAAGCATGATTCCGCGTTCGACAATATGTGTCGTAAGAAAACAACGGTGTAGGTACGACATAGCCAATGCATGTACTTTGTTCAAACCACACACGCAGACCTCATTTTCTCGCTGCTGATGTCAGCCTCTCATGGTTTTCTCATGAGTTAATAAAAAGGACAGCGAAAGCCGCACGTGTATCGACGGGAACTCCACAGCAAGATGAATGCATAAACTTGCCCCGAAGCTGTAATAAGGAGCACGTATTATTGCACGGCACGGCAATATGAGTGGCGGCACTTGCTGCAACCTCCTTGCTTTCGGGCCATGTTTGCTGACGCCGCCTGTCCGCGTACTTGCCGGGCTGCACCTATGCAAGTATCGCGCGTTGCAGTTAGCGTGACAGAGACGGAAAGCAGTCGAAATCCCGTCCCTTGCTGCTTTATGCGCAATAGGCGTCAAGTGTGCGCGACTGCGGCCGTCTTATAGCGCCCGGCGGGGGTGAAATTAATGGCAGCCGGCCCGTGACTGGTTGCCAACGCTGACCGCCCGCTCCGCACAGCGCTGCACAGCAGCGTGCAACAACCACGACGCGGCCCGTTTCGCACGCAGCCGTGACGGCATCCACCCGTCGTCGGCGCCGGCTGTTTGCAAACACCGGATGCCGCTGCACGTCGCGTGCTCGGCTTGGCAACGCGCGGCTCGGCCAAGGAAGCGCGCGCGCGCCGAGAAGCAGTGCCTTCTACACACACCCTCGCCCGCCTCTGTTCTCTCACCCGTCCGACACACTCGCTCGGGGCAAAATGCGCGGCGGTGCGAAAGCGTTTGCCAACGTTGCACGCGTGGTTCTTTCACGTTATACACCGCGACGCGGACAGCAAAGCGCGTTCCGCTCACGACAGGGGCGCGGTATTTTGAGGCGCGCGTATTTGAGCTTTATTTATCATATGCGCTCGAGGGAAGCAGCCAAGGAGGCACGTTTCTCGCAACGGCTAGCTGCCTGCCCCTGGACCGCCGACCGAACCCGTTCATGTTACTCTTTATTCCGCATGAAGAGTATTTTTAACCTCGGAAACGGTTCTGTATGCAAACCGCGGACCAGGAACCACTGGACCACTGGTTAAGCAAGAGTGGTCAGTGCCGTTACCTCCTTTGGGGCGGGGGGGGTGTCACTGGTGCCGTTATATAGCCGCTCATATCTACGTCAGCTTTTTTCGAGAAAGAAGTTCGCGGAGTATACTTACATATATCATGCCCAGGGAACGCAAGAGGGCCGGGCAATACCACCGTTCGCGCCCGTCGCAGCGTATTCAACTTACAAAAGAGAGAGAGAGTTTTCTAAACTCGCGAATTCGGTTGAATTTCCGTAAGCCACCATGCCTCAAAATGCGGCCAGCCTTTTCCCGTCGACTTCTGTTTGCATGAGAGTGTATGTTGCTGATGCCATGTATAGCTTCTTGACACGGCACAGATTGATGCCCGCGAATATATATATATATATATATATATATATATATATATATATATATATATATATATATATGGGGGGTATGTGCCCATTTTTGTTTTGGCCAATCCCCCAGAAAATGACAGCGCCACTGTGACGCAGAGGGTATAGAACCACTGCATTCAGATATGCACCATATACTTCTCTGTGAATCTCATCAACATTCGTTATCTCGAAAAGCATCGGCTTCGCCCTCGTGATGCCGACAGCTAACAGCTGTAGGCGACGAAGGCCTTGTTGTGTCCATCTGCTCTGATATATACTTCGCTGACTCAAACAAGCTTCGCGTCGTTAGGTTCCAACATTGGCCTTGTATCTGCGTGTTCTTTTTTCCTTATTGTTTTCGTTTTGCCCCGGTAACGCAATTAGGCTTATTGATTCGCAGTTTCTGAAAGTGCGTGTAGTGGAGCTAATCTGGACCATCATACACCAGGAGTCGACAGTCATACCGCAGATGTCACACAAGTGTCGGAGGCACGCAGACAATCTATGAGTGAGTAGCAGTTGGACAGAGCGAGGTAAAAAAAATAAATAATAAGAGGCTGTGGTTCGGCTGTGTATACGGTTTCAAGGTTTAAAAAACTACAGGAAACTAATTATCGTTTTCCGTTTTCCGATCTGCAAAGCCGCGAGCGCCTCCTCAAGCTGCCGATCCCCATTTTTCGTCCTCATTACGGCGCGTCGCGCACTTTGGGCACGAATACGGTGGTCATTGCTTTTCGGGTCGTGCCGCTGCATGCCTGGCGGGCGCGTCGCCGAGTTCGGCGAAGGCGCGCATCGCGTATTCGGCGTCAGCGCGCCGCGTCTGCTCATTGTTCTCTCACAGAGGCGCGCTCACGGCGCGCGCACCATTTGACCTTCGTCTTTGTCCGAGACGCTAAGGTCAGCCCGTTGGTGGCAGGCGTAAGCATACGCGATACGCCCGAGGCTGCCGCCACCTTGCCCAGCGCCGGGGCCGCGCATTGCTCGTGCGATGCATATCGCTTCGTGCCAACCGTCGCTTTGCCGTGATCGCGCGCCCGGCGGCAGCCCGAGCCAAGCGCGCGCCCAAGTATTTGAAACCGCGCCATGGTCAAGGCAGCGCGGATACAACATGGAACGGCGGAAGCACCGTTCGACAAAGAGTTTGTGCACGGACTGCGAGGCCAGCCGCCATTGTGGCGACCAGGGCTTTAATTGTGCGCGCCGCGGATGCGATGCGACGCCTCCGTGCGCCACTGTCGGTCGCTCGTTGGCCGTGTGACCGCGTATTGGCGATCCGGCTGGGCCCGAGGCGGCCATTGCCATTGTCACGACTTTTTTTTTTTCTTTTCTTTTTTTTTTCTTTTTTTAGCCAGTCGCCGAGTATACGAGGTGCGCCCTTGTGCGGGGCCGGCAACTGAGCCGTGACATTTGGAACAGCGTTACGCGTCGTGTTTCCAAACGAGAGAGAAATATATATACATGCTCTGGGAGCATCCGCCCGGCGGGTCCATTTCTGCGCTGCCCGCGGATGCAAGACCCAGAAATAGGCGACGTGACATTCTACGAGCGGGACACACACACACACACACACACACACACACACACACACACACACACACACACACACACACACACACACACACACACACACACACATATATATATATATATATATATATATATATATATATATATCATAGTTTTCACGTCGAGTCGTGGACGGGCTTCAATTACGGTTCCAGGTCAGTGAAGAAGAGAGATATATAATTTTTTTAGGGAACATGGGAGCTGAAGCAGTTAAGATCGCCCTGTTGGCGTTGACGCAAGGGAGCGGTGAACTGTAAAGATTGGAAAGAAGGAGAATGGGGAGACTCAGTGGACACGGGCGCGTGCGAGGGACAACGTCACGCACTCAAACGCATTCCGACAAGCCTGTCGATCTCAAGAAACATACGTGTTCAAAGTCATGCGAGTCGGTGATCAAGTAGCTAGTCTTCTGCCTTGAAAGTGGCCGGTATTGACCCTTTTCGCCGAGCAGTTTGCTAAAGAGAAACGAGGTGGCGCTCACGGCGGCGCGCCATACGTCTCCTCAGCGACCGCGCACGAATACGAAACCATTACAGCTTCTACCTTGCTTCTGTGCGATCAGCTGTCGGAAATGCAACTGAGTTTTCGCTAACACACTGTGCTCCAATCATGCTAGATTGAATCATGTGAATTGAAGACGTGTGCAGTAGTTGGCTGCAAGAATAGTGACTGGCATGTTAAGGAATGGAATAAATCTGTGTGGCCAAGTTCGCGGACCGCTGCTGCAACTGTCCGAACGTGTTACCGGCACTTCGAGATGTACGGCTTTCCTCGAGGATACAGAAATTCGCTCATCCACCAGTCTTGTATCCCTAACCTTCAAAGAAAGGGCTTCATCCCCAGAACGTCGGCAAGAGTGAGTACCACTCGTTAAACAATGACAAAAGGAGTAGCGCCGCTTCTTGTCATAGTAAGTTTCGCGCACGTTATCTATACACATCTGTCCCAAATGGCAAGGAAAACTTACACCCACTCTATCGCCGACGTATCAAGAATAAGTGAATGGGCGCACACTTGAATATATGCGCACTGTATACGCACAATAAATGACGGACTACACCGATGGCGCACGAATGGTCGAAGCTGAATGTTTCGTGACGGTCCACAAGAGTAAGCGCGTTACTAGCTGTAATATATATTTGCTACAAGGTATTCCAATGTACAAAACAGCTGCGTTTCAAGCCTTGTGCGCAGCAAGAACAAATCTATCGGAACTGAGCACACCCGCGAGCGATTAGGCAGAAAATAATCAGATAGCGGTCGCACCAAGGAACTTCACTGAGTCAGAAACTGACAAGCCACTGCTTCAAAATACTTACCGAATAAAGAACAAAGAGCAAAACACACTAATCCTGACTGAATTCATGAGCGGAATATTTGGATAGCTTGGAATATATATTTAGTCCCGCTTTTAGAACAAGCACCATATACGCTGCTTGCGCCGTTTGGACATAGCTTAATCAGCTCCGAAAGCGCTTTTGCATGTTCTCTGAAGCTGTGATAAAAGCTTCGTGTCGTCCACCTAGTCACCGTCTACGATATCTCCGAAAACAGAGGTTTTCTAAGCCGCGCCCGCGTCATACACTTCCATTGTAAACAAGGAGGCAACAGAGGCAGTTGAGGCAGGCAATGGACGCGTCACCACGTGATCAAACATGGCAGCGCCCACGGGATCGCCGCGAAAAGGGTCAATAGTGGAAACACCCGTATAGAATGCCATAGAAAGCGAGCGGCTTTGTACATCAAATTACTGCAAGTATCACGAAAAACATGGCCATTGGCCTCTTGGTAACCGCAGGCATAGCAGAGAGCACTATAGCCACGCCCACGTCGATGAGCATGGAATATGCTTTCGTGAGGGCAACTCCGAGCCACGAGAGAATGTAGTCCGCTGCGCGCGTCAATTATTATTTGATTTGAAAACATATACACAGGAAAGAGAAAGCGAGAAGCAAGGCTGGCAACTGCCACCGAAGGGGCACAACGCCTGCCTACTCTTCGGAAAGGACGAGAGAAACATAGAAGGAAAGATAGGAAGGAGAGGAGGAAGGAGGAAAGAAAGAACGAGATGACAACTGATTGCAGAAAAGATACGCGGGTAATGTTTAAACGCATTGGAGCATGAGCCCTGAATGCCGATGTCTCTCAGGACGGCTACCAGCTACCAGTGTGGGCTACCTGCAGATGATGGCGCCAAGGTTCTACTCTTGCCCCGACGACCAACGCGCGCTCGCGATGCGGCTGACCAGAGTTCAATCAGTTCAAGCCTGTACGAGTTCAATCACGCCTTATCACCCCTATGCAGTTCTGTAGTGAGTAAATAGTGCAAATTAATGTGTGGAAATTTAGTGTCATAGCTAACTTCCACTTCTTCTCTGCCTCGCTCTCTCTTTACGTAAATACCCAACCTCCTGTATGCGACGATTCTTTGTGATCAGCCTGCAGGCGTTAGAGTTGTTGTTGTGCTGCAAAGATATCACTCAAACTCACTACGGACGATTGGCCAAGGAATGGTCGAATTATTTCAAATTATAATGGAAAACACATTTTCGGGACTGATGTAGGACTGATATGAGGAAAGGCGAATGTTAAACTGACAAGAATATACATAAGTAAGAATCAGTAATCGTTAACTTCTCAGTACAAGAGAGAGAGAGAGAGAGAGAGAGAAAAAAACATATGCAAGTTTAACAGGGCAGTCGGTTGGACTCAATGAGGGATTCCTGGACAGCGGAGCTACCAAAAATCCCTGCGATTGTATCAGAGAGTTACGATGCAGCCAACAGAATTGAATTTTGCTTTTCTCTCTCTTCGAACCGCAAGCTTTCGACACTCAATAATGAAACCAGGTGAATTTATAGACGTTCCACTTTTGCCAATTCTGTCTTTCTGCGAGCTTACTTCCTTTCCGTTACGCCTACTGCGACGGCACCGTCAAGCCACTCCTCCTCAATCTCACGTCTGCCAAAACGGGAACGAATACACAACTCTGCCGATCACCGAACCTCTGTATTAAGGTCTGCATGCAGTGTCTCGTGCGTGTTTCACTGGCTTAAGCCCGCAGACGAAAAAAACAAAAAGAAAACACGCGCGCTCGGTCTCGCCTGTGATCTCTCGTAAATTGTACGCCCCACATCGCTCACACGCTTAGTGAGCTGAAGGCGAAAGCTGGAAAAAATCATTGTTCTGTTTTCTTGGAGGCGTCCACATTAGAGCGAACGATAAGCATGCGCAATCAGCGGCGACCTTCTCATTTTGTTTTCAGCGTAGTTCCATTTCAGGCTTTGCAGATGGACAGATAAAATATATGAAGTATACGCTTTGTCTCGAAGTGCAATATAAATCTCGTGCGCGGCGGAGCCTGTGTTAGGCGCGCGCGCTCCGCCACGAAGAAGAGAGCCCGCCCCAGAACAAAGCCGCGTGTACCCGTCACGAGCCGGCCCGAATCAGCGGGTCCTTTGTCGGGCCGTTCTCGGTGGCGGCGCGCATTGGCGACCGGAGCGCGTTGATCGCGGCGCGAGCACACGCATGCACGCGCGCGCGTGTGCTGTCCGCGGCGATATGATCTGGCCAGATGCGGAAACCACCGCGCGCACGTTTCAGAAGCCCTGTCGCGCGCGCGGCGGCCGCACTGGGGCGGCGCACGTTTGTATGCAAAACGCGACGCGAACGCCATTTGCCCCGTCACCCTGGCGTCGCGAACGTACACACGCGCGCGCGAGAAAAAGAGAGCCCTCTCTTGGCTGCCGCCATGAGCGCGCACCCGTGTGGTGGCGGAGGCACGTTCCATTTGGCCGCCTTGGCGAGAGCCTTGGCGACGGCCGGTGCACGGGCAAGGCCGTCGCCGAGCGGCGGCCGTCTCGCGCTCACGACCGCGGAACGAGGTCGGCCGGACTCATTTGCATGGGGGCCCCGGCGGCCGCCGGGTGGCTTCTCAAGAACGGCGCGCGCTTGTTGTTGTGGTGGTGGCCGCCGTTACAGTATACACACTGGCGACGACGATGCGGCCATCGCGGCAGAGCACGGCAGATACGCCCGCCAGCGAGGATCCGCGCGGTACGTGCCATCCGCGACGACGACCGATTCCGCGAAGCGAAGGCAGCGACAGTATAGCTGCCGATGGAGGCGATCCTTCGTGACACTCTGCGGGGATCAGAGACCACCAGCGGCCTCTCCGCCGAGGCCGTGGGTTCAAGCCCCCGCCTATTCACCTTTCGTTCAGGGGCAGCAGTTGACAAAAAATAACTGTGGGAATCGATGCAAGCGAAGCTTTCTGTGCTGTTTGCTTTGACTGACAATAATTAGCGGTGATGGTGTCGGCGAATGTTTAACTTCTTCAACGTTTAGTCCAATATGTATATACGAGAGTGGTGAGTTGATGTTGGACGTTACCCTGCGGAGCGGCGCAGCGCGGGGCCAGCGGTCGAGCGCTGTACGGGGGCTGAAATAGAAATACGCTACCCTGCGTACCCCACTTCCGTTTGTCTGCGTAGTGTACACAGAACCTTGTACGCACTCCCCCTTGTATGGGAACTGCGAGAGAAGAGTGGCAAGGCTGTTATTGCGTCAGTTCTATCTACCTCCCCTCTGTACTTGCACGTTAGTACAAAGGTAAGCGCTGCAGTTTCTGCAAAGTTTTTGCGTGGGGCCACGGATAATTACAGCTGTGAAGAGGCTAATGTGGAGACGCCCAGAGCGCTTTCCTCTCTGCCACACTCCTTCCATGTATATACACGCTCTGAACCAAGAAAGACAGCCACAGCAGCAGCAGTGGAAAACGCAAAGGAAGAGGCAAAGAACGCTTCGCTTTAAACAATCTTTCGCGCCATCTAACCCGCAGTGATTATTCGCAGACTACAAATATTGGAGCCACTATGGTGCGCTCAAGAGTCGAGCTATAGGGTGACTTCGCGAGTCGTTTGTCTCGTAAATAGATCTAGACGTTTTGACA
Source organism: Dermacentor silvarum (assembly GCF_013339745.2). Classification (NCBI taxonomy): domain Eukaryota; kingdom Metazoa; phylum Arthropoda; class Arachnida; order Ixodida; family Ixodidae; genus Dermacentor; species Dermacentor silvarum. Next base: position 249,744,031 of record NC_051154.1, read on the forward strand.
TCCGGTGCCTGATTAGAAAACAGACATCGACCGGGGAGGATGCTTGAGCAAGAGACGAAGATGATATATATATGGCCCATCCTTCGTACAGCGTCTGCTTCTCGTTCGCTGGTTCACCTGTGTTCTAATTTCGTCTAGAGATGTTTTTCAGCCTTTGCCCTGCGCCCGAACTAACAACCAAGTTAACGCTGATAAAAATCTTAACGACACTTCCTATATCTTTTTTTTTGTTTCTCCCTGGAAATGTGACGGCGGGTATACTTCTCACCTCGCCCTTGGCGCTCTTTTGCTCTGATTAGCTACGTGGATGACATGGATCGCCGGCGGGTGACGCCAATTTTGGCCTTTCGCTTCCTTCATCCACCTCGTTTATACTGATTTTCATGCGGCACCGAAAGTAGCGAACTTTCCTCCTTCAAGGAGGAAGCCTTGATCCATATCAGCGCCTTTTTTTTTTCTCTCTTCTCTCCTTTCCGCATTCTACTGCGTATATAATGACTGTTAAATGAAGGACACGATTTGCAACTATTCGCCCGGACTCGCCGGAAGAATAACAAGCAAAAGCTTATCCTTGAGGCCTGTATATCGTAGATCGAGACTGATGACGTAAAGATGTCCTTCCGCCAAAAAAAAAAAAAGTTAGTGCTTCCTTATTACCTGTTTTATTTCGCAGAAGTAACGCAAATAAAATCACAATTCCGCGTTGTTGCCCTCTGTCTCGATTGTTGCGTGGGAGACCACATAATTAAGCACGAAATAATTGCCTGTGGTGACAGGCAGATCCCAGCTCGTTCGTCGCCGCTAATCTCGCAATCTTCGCAGAGCCTGTCGTTATTGCAGTCAAGCCAAATACCGTCCGTAAGTGGACATCAAGTCAAGATCTGTTTCGTTAAGTTTTTTTTTTCTTCCTTCTTTTTCTTCTTTTTTTATTTGCTCGTTCCTTGCTTTCCATCATTGGCTCGCATGAAGCCGCGCCTCCGTAATCACCGGGACAAGCCACTAGGCGGGACGAATGGTAAAAAGAGAGAGAGAGAGAGAACTTGGACAAAACAAAACCTTTCACAACACGGCCCCTGATTACAAAGGGCTAACCCAATTTTAGATGTCCGCCGTAGCATGGGCAAGGGTTAGCTCTACAAAAGAACGCTATGCTGCAGCAACGTTGTCTATTACTCTCATTTCACTTGTGAAGAGTTTCTTAGTTCACTATACATTTGAGAATCTCTACCTAAACGAAGCGAACCCAAATCTAACTAAACGCCACGCGTTGACGAAGAACATTGTTCTTCCACACCAACACAAGACGCCATACTGGGGCGGGTTGTGGTGGGGCGAGATGCAGTCGATTCATTCCTGGCACTATACTTGTCGAGCGAGAAATCGAAACATCGGTCTGTATGATGTTTGGAAGCCGGTATTTTGCCGATCAAGCCACCGGAAAAGGGGGGGGGGGGTGCTACGTAACCACGAGCACGCGCTTGGGCTGCGGTAAGACGACGGCACTCGCCATCAACGACCAAAAGAAGTATCAGGACGATTGAAGTGTGAGGCAGCGGTTACATTTACAAATTACAGTCAATAGATTGGCGAGAGACGGCAATGACGGAGGGAGGAAGACAAACAAACACACCTGGAAAGTAAGGATGGAGAAGGGAGAGAGTCACGGTAGTACCGGACTTCGGTCACATGCTTCGGTTGCGAAGCAGCGCCAATGCCTGCGGGGCACTTGCAACTGCGCCGTCGACCGTAAGCGGCGGCCGCGTCGAAAGCGTATTTCGGGCGCATTTGCAGCGCAGCGTCCACGCGGCTGCCTTGTGCGGCGCAACGCGCCGCCCAAGGCGTAATCGGAGCTGAACATTACGCTGCAATGTATATAGAGCGGCAACGCGTTGTGTTTGTAGCCGTGATTGCAGCGCGAGCGTTGCACGGCGCCGCAAGTACATGCAACACGAACCACCACTACGCTGAAAGTGCTGTACGTATGAGATATATATACGCCCGTGGAAACTGGCTAAAAAACCAATCCAGTGCGGGAACGTACCAAGGTAGACATAACTAAAAAAAAAAAAGACAGTAAGTAAGCCAGGTGCGTTGTTTATGGAATAAGCAGCATTTCATACGCGCTCGCGCAGTGTGGGCGTTTTTTTTTTTTATGAATGTATACCAGTGAAGTCGCTTTCATCATACCAAGCAGCGCGCGTATTCTAACTAACATAATCAAAATGCTTCGCTAACCGCCGCATGGCGCGTAGTGTAAAAGTTGTGCAAAATTGTGCATGACAACTCTTGAGGCTGTGCTATATAGGGTTCTTCTTGCCACTGAAAAAATTGTGGAAAGGGCGAGGTGGTTGCGGCTGTAGGGTGCCTTGATGTCAGCACCCTATAGTAGCGGCGGCGAATAGTGATACATCCGAGATGACGGTCACGTGGCCGTTGCTTCAGAGCCATAGTTTCCGTTTACAGACTCGCGATAGAGGCGGTGCGATGGCGCTCAATTAAGCTGATGGACAAAGAAAATAGTGAGACAGGAATAGCTTTATTATAGTCTTGTCATTCGGTGCGCGTTTGCGGTGCTGGTCGACGGTCATCCATGGCGGCTAGGCCATGATGGAAGCTCTAGAGAGAGAAGTGATATAAGGGAAAGGGAGGGAGGTTAACCAGGCTGAACTCGGTTGGCTACCATGCAGTGGGGAAGGGATAAAGGGGAAGATGAGAAAAGAGGGAGAAATTCCGAGCCCGCACGGACACACACGCAATGGAGCGTTCACCGTTCAGTCAATGACAAGCGGTCACAAGCACTGGTGGATATCAAGAAAAGCAGGAGCACTTTCGCGACATTGTACATCGCTGACGCAAGAATCTCAAGTTCCTCTCTGGAAATTAGGAGAGAGACAAAGAACTCTGACTGGAGCTATCGTGGACATTCCCGGCTTTCAGATTTCAGCGATGAAGCATATATTTATGTATAAGTGCAGGTGCCTGCTCACACGAAACCTGTGCGGGTTCGTGCGCAGGTATGAGCAACGAGTATTACAAGCAAGTTACGAGTACGGGGCGTCACAGGTTACGTGCATGAGTTGTGTGACGCATGTCACGAGTGCTATTTCCTATAGTTCGTTTGCACTGGCCCTTCGCTACAGCTGCTTGCTTATATTTTGATTATTATTATTATTTTTTTGTTATTCTGCGCACCTGGGTATATTCTGTGAACGTTCCTGATCTATAGTGCTCGACGTGGTTACGTTGTTGACTGCAGCGACATCTATCGGCGTTTGTTTATCATGCATACTTACGCTCGCGGGTATTCTGCGATCTTTCCACTGTTACATATTCTATACTTTCGTTCGACGCGCCTGCCTTTTGTCGCTGTGTACTATACTGCTGCTGCTGCTGCTTTCCTTGCGCAACAAGTGGCTGGAGCGGGTCTATATAGGCGTGGCTTTTTTTCGCCCGCCATCCCTCGCCGTAACAAGCGCGAAAATATGATAACAACAATTCACTCCGGTGCAACAACACCTTGCGGCAGGAATGTCCCCCCATGGCGGAGTTTTTTCCTCGCCGGTCGCCGTATCTGCTGTGCCCCCCCCTCCTCGAAGCCAGTAGAACTTCACCGTACGCGAGCGAGAAGATCTCTCTCATTAAGGCGGATGCAAATGTCACGCTTAGAGGACAGGGGCTTCAAGAGTGCGGCGCACGGGGGACGAACTTGTGATTAGCGCGCGATACTCAGCCGCGGAGCGGGCGACAAGGCCGCGAATCGAGAAATCGGGGTTGGCGGCCTGCAAGGCCAACCGGCGCGTGTGCTACCCTCCTTGCCACTGCGGCGGCGGCGGCGGCGGCGGCGGCGTGACAATAGCTTGCGTCATTCTTCAAAGTTTTTTTTTTTTTTTTTTTTTCCTGCTGCGCTCCGCGTGCGCGCCTTGTCAAAGGGGCCTCCGCTAAAGAAATCTCCGTCATTGCGGTGACTGCAGTCACCAAAAACCTTTTCCTTACTTTCCGCGGTGTATGCCTCGCGTTACAGTTGTTGTGGCTCTACCCACGAGCGAGGCATATAGGCGAAACCCAGTTCTCCAATAGCTGCCAAGGTACGAACTGATCGAACTGAGAGTGTGTATACGTGTTAACTCGTGGACAATAAGTCGTACGAGCCAGCTGCTTTGATTTCTGACATCTGAAGAACATGCACGCTTTCATATTGACCCTCATATGTATACCTTAGTGCGAGCCGTTCGAACTAAAAGAGAAAAAGAAAATGCCTAGTAGCAGCGCGCTGTAAACAACGTACACACAGAGAGAAAGACGGGAGAAGCTCTGAGCTCTTTTTCTTTTCCTATATTTTCTTCTGTGTACATTGTTTACTGCTCGATGTTACTATGTATACTTTCCAAATCGCCTGTTTCGCAGTGCTTGTACAAACAAACAAACAAACAAACAAACAAACAAACAAACAAACAAACAAACAAACAAACAAGAGCCTCCTCACGTCGAGGCGTGTACGACCATCCGCAACACGTATGCGTAACACCTTATCCCCGATAATTTTAATCACTCACAGGGCCTGAGCCCACTCAGAAGTGAAATGGAGCGGCAGAAGGCAAGCGTATTGCCACCTGGTGCCCCTACAATTAACCCTTGCGCTACCCTACCTGCATAGATCGAAACGGGGCAATCCGAGACAAAATTAATGCGCCTTTTAATTTCTGCGGTCGCCGGCGTGTTCCTAACGCAGAGGTACAGGGAGGCAGAATGTTTAGCGACAGGATACGCACTGATACCAACACCGTAATCTTACGTATTCATGCGCTAGGCATGTTTAGTCCCCCCCTCCCCTTTCCCATTTTTTTTTCTTTCTCTCACAATATCTCAGTCTATGTCGGTGGTGCATGCTGCACTTGGAGGGCACCTACACCGAGAATAGAACGCTCTCAAATAAATAAATAAATAAATAAATAAATAAATAAATAAATAAATAAATAAATAAATAAATAAATAAATAAATAAATAAATAAATAAATAAATAAATAAATAAATAAATAAATTCCTATATCTGCGAGCAAAGCAGGGCAGCTTGCATGCAGAAGAGCCAGTGGTCACATGCCCGGCACTATCTGGCCGGGTATCTGCAGTGCCATTCATCCTAACGCCCACGTTGGGCGATCGTATCACCCCCTCCCCTCTTACTCCTTCCCCGCATTAGTTCCCATACCACCGCTTGAATGCATACAGCATGCGGCACTAATAGGTGTCCAGTTATCGAATGCACGAAAAGCAAAGAGGACGTTAGTGGAGGTGGAGTTGCGGATACCATACTACAGTGACGCTAGCCGCTACATTTGACCAGGACTATATATTTATCACAATCCTTAACGTTGAACGTTTAAATGATCACTTGTCGCTCATTGGTCGAAGGTCTATATGCGAAAGTGCCGGCTATACGAATCTTGCACGTGCATGCAATGAGCAATGCGATGGCTGAGAAGTATGAACATATAATTTGTGAAATTAGTTGTTTTTTTCTCTCTCTCTCTTTTTTTCACCGCAGACCAGGGAATATACCGCAGCCGGTGTTTCTCTCCCTCAGTGTATTTCGCGTTTCACTATCGGCACTGTGATGCAGCAGCTGTATTTTAGAGACTGCAATTGTGTATGCTCGGCGTTCAGCAATGACGACGTACTCAAGTTGCTCAGGAACAGCGTTTGCCCCGTGTTGAGCGCCAGACGTGTTAAGAAAACGTCACATGAGAGGCATCATGCGGTGCTTTCTTTACACGTCAAGAGGAAAACTCACCGTGATGCTCATACCACACGTTAGCCAAGTGCACTGCACTGAATGGCTTCATGTCGTGCCACACTGACATTGTGAGATGTTCTGTATCACGTCATTCACATCACTGATGCCGCTGAGAAGAGAGAGAGAGAGAGGAAAACGAAACAACGCAGGCACCTGGATGACAACACCGACTGCCTCACACGTAGAGTGTGACTGCGTGCGAGCATAATTACTGCAAAACGGCACGCATGACCTACACAAGTGGCGTAACCACGCAGTGTAAAGTTAAAAACAACCAAAACAACTAGTATTCAAAGTTCAGGCACTTATTCGTCCAATTCAAAAGCCGAAATCGAAAAACTTTTCGTTCACAAAAAAACTTTTTGTTCACGAGGGCCGCGTCTGTCTTCGCTAGCTAATATACTCCCCATCTTAATTACCCACCCACCATGTTCTCACGAACAGATCTGGCGTATACGAGACTAAGACTAAGAGGAGTGTCACCACCCTTCATGACATCACACCACAGTATGTGACAATAAGCAATATTTGTATGCCCGTTTGTGACATCTGTCTGCGAAACCGCGAAAAAAAAAAAGCTTGCAAAAAGCGGCCAGCTCTATATACGGAGCCGCGATTACTTCATCTTGGCCTTCAGTTGGAGCGAACAAAAGTGGGAAGTGAAGTGAAAGAAGATGAAAAGTCAACAATTCGGTAAAAGTGCATGCACCTTGACACCTCTTGACCAAACCTGACCAAGGTGAATCAAGTTGCATCTACCTTCACCAATTATTATTCTCCACTATGAAGCGCCCAGGAAAACCCAAGTCATGGCGATCGCACGCTGGTTCGTCGCTACGGGCACTTCACGCTTACAGCTTATAATCTCAAGCTTGCAGTGGGCAATTTTACTGAAGCACACGATCGCAGTCAAACGTCGACGCTGAATTTCAGCAGCAAGGGCCGCAGTGTGAGCTGAAAAATGCATCTTCTGGAAGACCACAGTCACGGCTCAGGATCGTGCAGCCATTTGCATATTGACTACTAAAAAGGTCACTTTTCACCGGCATGTCTGGTCCTTATAAAACAGTAGCAAAAAACCTTCGGTGGAAAATTTCCGGAGTAGCCGCACAACGCGTCAGTGCTAATTTGCAGTGAGGCTAAACACAACAAACACTGACAAACAGCACATACGCACGAATCCCCCTCTACCATCGGCGCATGAAAAAAATAAAATAAATAAAAGCCGCTTGAGGCAAACGCGCACCTTTTTACGTCTTCTCCGGCAAACTTCAAACGAATCGACACGAATTATACCTTCTTTCATTACGGGTGCCCTCACCTAAGGCATTTAAGTTCGGTACAATCGTTACAGGACTTTAATTAAAATTTACTACTTCAAGTACGTAGAGCTTACACGAAGCTTGAAATCTAGAGGTTAAATCCTGGCTGGCACACGCTGTAATTTAAACCAAGCGTGAACTTAATTTAGCGACACTTCTGAGCAGCCTTAGCGCAGCCAGTCTTGCAGTCGCAAAAAGCGCCGAGTGATCAACAGCGTACCCACTAGCGTTTACGTCAACAAAATAGCGGGTTGAAACACCATGTCTCGAGGAGCACATTTCAATATCCTTCCGCTGCCTGAAAAAAAAAATAATAAAATAGGAAACACGACAGAAAGAACATCTATAGAAGAAGAAGAAGCGAAAGGTTCGTCCCGTCTTCCCCGCGGCGACGTAGCCGAGGGCGGCAAACGGGCGACGAGGCAAGACGAGCGCGTCAGCTGGTGCGACAACGCTCGCCAGGACGCACCATCGGGCGCACACAATCCCCGCCGCTGGGCGCCCCACTATGACGCCTCGGTCGGCGAAAAGCCGCTTCCCAAAATAGCACCGCGCGAGGCGCCCACGCAGTGGTCGCGGCGCCGCGCCGAGGAGCGCGCGTACTGCAAGGTGTCGCCCGCGTCGTCGACGTCGCGGCGCAGTGCGGCGGCGGCCCGCGCCGCGTGTGCGAACGCGGGGCCCCAGCCCGCGGCGGCGGCTGCACTCACCGAGTGTGTGCGAGTATCCGGCGTCGAGGAGTATCCCATAGGAGCCGCACGACTAGCCAGGGCGCGAGTGGCGGCGCCGCCGCTCGCTGGCGGCTGTGCGGGCAGCTGGGAACGGCCTTGGCTTCCCCCTCGTGTCTGCGGAAGTCCGCTCACCTTGGCCCATCGCGTTCTTCGCGGCGGACGCAACGTCTCTGACTTGGTTCGCGGCCACCCGCACGCCCGCCAGTCGGCCCCCAAGTCCCAGGGTCGACGGCAACCGCCGCGCGGTTCGGCAGCGCGGCCCGCCGCCGCTCCCACGACGACGACGACGCGGCCGCCGCGGCCTTTCCCGCCACAGTCGCGCGACGGTCCACTTCGGCGCTCTTCAGTGACGCACTGGCACTTATAGTTCGACCCATGTCTCAGCATCGTGCCATCTCATCGTCTGAGTGCTGCGGATCTTACGTTTTAAAGAAGACGTCGAAGCAACTCCCCCGCGCGATTTTTCAAGCTAAACACTCGCATGCGGTCTGTTGTTGTTAAAACGTTTATTAAAATAACTGAAAAGTACCTTACCTCTATGCCGAAGCAGCTGTGCAGAACACTTATGTATATCTGGCATAACGAATGCGCTTACTTGCGAGAAATCAAGTAAGAGCGTTCCTGTAAGATGCCCAGTAGCAACCGCGCGTACGCATAGATCTTGTGCGGGCACCACTACGCGCGTGAATAATTTGTTCTTTCTGTTTGCTGCCTTGGCAGAGGTAGAGACATTCGTTTTCTCTGCGCGCAGAATTGAAGTCGCCCGCAAAGTGAGTTTTGTAAGAATGTTACGCGTCTCGACAGCGGCAAATATGTGGACGGAATACAATTTTGCCGCACTCCACGGAAATAGCTCCACTGGCGCACATTCGTAGGTATACGTCTCCTAAACTGTATACATCTTCCAACTTCCTCGTGACTCATCCTTCAGAGACGGTCGGGTAGATAACGGGCATTGAAAGCGCGTTGCAATATCCTATTTGCGGGTGTGTAGTGATTGTGCTGTGATAAGGCACTGCGCCCGCGTCGTAGTAACACTCCACTGATGGGCAAGCGTAGCCGGCATTTTGGCGCGCCGCCAATACTTACGGTGCTATCCCGTTACGTAAAACTTATGAAATAGAAGCAAAGGGGGTGAAATGGGGGGTGTCATACGGGTCGTCGTCGCTGTCGTTGTCAGTTTCGTTTTCGGTCCCATTGCTCAGCGCCTTTGATTAGCCGAAATACACCTTTAGGATATCCAACGTCATCCGTCGTAAACCGGCACCAAGATCGTTTTAATGCTGTAGAAGCGATTGTGAGTGATGGAAGGACGGTTGCGGCTTTCCGAACGCAGCTGGACCTGGTGGTATGCGGGCGCGAGATATGAGCAGCTCTGAGAAATCTCCGGCAAGACTGTCACTGCGCATCAAGGGGAAATCCATCCGTGGCACTTGCTTTGTTTGGCAAAGCACTGCCGAAAGCCACCATTCTCCATTCTATTAAGCAACGGCAATGGGCGGCGATGGGCGACCGAATAAATGCAAATGCAGTCTGCAAAAAAAAAAAAAAATACTTTAACAGTGAAGGCCTAGAGCCTATAGCATCGAGATCAAACAGCGACGTATCTTGGTGGGCCAAATGCTGCTTTTAGTGGTACTCTCTGACGAAAACGATATGATCTACGCCGTTGTTCGGAGTTTTAATGTTATTGCAGTAAATTGGCTTCAGGAACAGAGAACTTCAATTACGTAACGAAATTTTGTTTGAAAAAGCTGCCTTCATGAACTGAGAACGTGAGCCGAACAGTTATTTATTTTATTTAACGCTTTGGCTAAAATAATTTGGTCGGAACCACAGAGTCAAATAAATACGAAAATGGACAGAACCTTCTGCACAATGCGGACCAAGCAGAAGAAGGAACGTCGCAGCATTAGTAGACGTCTCGCTGAATTCGACTTTTTCGGCATCAGTGGTCAACAGGAGTCGCTGCTGTTTACAGACAGCGAGGAAGTTTCCAAGGTGGTCAATGCTGTATTAGCTGCTGCGGTTAGAGTAGTTTGCTGAGGTAGGGAGGGATGGACGGGGCGGGGCGTTCGTTTGGCTGGCCCAGGCGACATCTTCGGAAGACCAACACAACCTCGTGGCACACATTCAGCGAGTGTTGGAGCTGTGCCAAGAAAACGCCCTGGACTAATGGCGTTGGATCCCTAGGCACAAATAACGTTTTTTTATCACTACCATCATCATCATTGAAGCTGATCCCAATAAAACCTGTGCTGATATCCTACAGAAGAGCCAGATTAAGAAGCCTGACGGTGCCTATATGGAAGCAGTACTGCTGCAAGCCGCGTGATGTATTCGAGCTTTCAAGAAGAGCCAGAATCGGGGCTTGTGGACGAGCGCCGGCCGTGGCAACGGGTGGTCCTGGTAGCTAGCTGCTGGGCTCGATGTCGGAAACTGGCAATACAGCTGCAGTCGTTGCTGAATTCCGAAGAACGTGACACAAGGGGGTACACGGTTTATTCCTGGCCGCGATAAAAGTGGTTGCGCTTGTCTCTTTCAATGTCTTGGCGTTGCTGAGATAAGCACCGCATGCTCGGTAGATAACTTTGGAGACTCCCGCTCCGCCGAGCCACGCGGTACAGCGAGGGAAAATGAAAGTGTGAGGCACCACCGCGAGAGAGGCACCTCGGCAGGTTCCCACTTCGTATATGGCAACAAAGCTATTATCCCTTTTCTGTCATACATCCCACGAATTGCTATGCCACGCCCGTCAAACTGCTGGTCAGAGCTCCTTCTACGTTTTAAATACCGAACACGTTCTGAAAACCAAGTTGCGGATGCTTTTCCATTCCACCTCTCCGGGAAGAGTCTCTGTTGGATTAAGTCGCTTCTCTTCTTGAACCCCTCTTCCTACCCTAAAGACCATTTGCAGCGGGGGATGGCCCTACACATCGAAACAAATTAAAGAATGTACGTGAATGCAGATATGAATGGCTGCGGGATACCCTTACTGAAGGACCCGAAATACAGTTACGCAAGGAACTATTAGAATCATGACCTTTCTACGTTCTTCTATATTCTTCACGTGACGCCTGCCCTGTGGCGAACGTCCCACCGCAGTGTGCGCAAGTTTCTAAACGAGGATTTTGTAAATGTGTACGCTGATGGCGGCAGCTATATTGTTCATGCGCCTGCATTACAATGGCGTGTATAAAGTAGTGTTCGCTTGAGTTCACTACAGGTGTCTCGTGTTTGTACCGTGGCCCTGGGCAAAATATCGCAATTTCCCTGGGCACGCGGCCGTTACCGGCCCCTTTGTCGCCACACGTTTGTACAGACGCAGTTTCGTCTAAATTCTACATGAATCACATACATCGCCCAAGTGGCGCGATTTTTCCAAATCGCACATGTGCAAGAATTCAAGGGCATCGGAATTGTACCTCCTCGTTATTACGTATGGCTAAAAAAAAAAGAAGAAAATAAAAGGATATAATTGCACAGTGAAGTAACGTGTACACGGACTGCTTAACGGAGACACCGTAGCGGAAGCATAAGTGACATAGTTTCGGAAACATGATTAGCGCATGAGTGGTCCGCTTATCAGCTTAAATATCGATAAACTAAAGAGAGTCCCAAAACTGTTTTTGCTGTCTCTTTTTCCCAAAGACGCACAGGCAGTACACTTACGTGAGCCCACGAGTGACGATTAAATTACTATTTCACAGCTCCAATCGCGTTGGCCACAGTGGCCTTTTTGGACAAATGCCGAAGAAGAAATAATACAGAAAAAAAAAGCGGAAGAGAAAGAACGAAAGGACAGAGAGAGAGAGAACGAACAGAAGAGGAAGAACGGAATCGAGAAGGTTTCTCTCAGTTGGCGTATACGCGATGAGGTCGCGAAATATCTCCGCCACCATCTGCGCTATGGTTGATCGAGAGAAATGAAGGAAGCCAATTTTTCTCCCGGATGGTGGCGTTGATTGAAAAAAGCAAAAGCCTTAAAACAAAAAAAAACAGAAAATAAAACACTGCTTGGACGGACTCAACTACACACGCCTGGTTTTGCGATTGCCTCGCTGATTTCCCGTTCGCAGCGCCAGAGACAAGCTGTTAAGTGGGAAATGGCCTATTCGCAATCGTGTTGCTGTCGGAATGACCGGCGTCTCGCAACTATACGCGCCGCGTTCGCAGATAGCACTGTCACTTTAGACACCTATATTTAGAGAGTCAGTGAACATTAATGGGAGTGAGCAAGGATTTTAGAATTGCGCTCTGCCGCTTCTGGTCGCGGTCGTACGTCGCTGCCGAGCTAAAATTATGGGGTTCAACGTCCCTAAATTACACATTGCGTTATGAGGACGCCCTATAAACGGAGGCCCCGGGTTCATTTCGACCACCTGGGGCTCTTTAACGTGCCCCTAAATCTACAAGCATACGAGCGTTTTCCGGAATGCGACCACCACCGCGCGGTGCTCGGGAATCGTACCCGCGACCTCGTGCTCCGCAGCGGGGCCGCCATATAGCCGCTGAGCCATCGCGAGGGGTGGTTGCCCGGGGCTGAAGTTAGCCTACGAGACCTCAACAAAGATCGCAGCCGAGCTATGATATATCCTTTCTCGAAGTTCCCGTCTAGCAGCGACCAAGAGAGTGCGTTGATCTTTCTCTCCTTTGCTTTGTTTCAGGTCTTCCGCGATTCGCCACGCAAGTGAAGAAATGATGGAGCTGCCGAGGTGAGCAAATCGGCTCGGCCGCTTTGCCGCGGATAATTTACGGCCGCAAGAACAACAACTGCAAGGCGCGGGAAGCAAGGCGTGGAGAGAGTCTTATGTGCGCTGCAGTTGTGAGATGAATGCCGGCCTAACAAGTCACTCTTTCTTTGTTGCTCCCTGAGACAATGACATGTTCGAGGTATACAGCTCTTGCGACGAGAAGAAAAAAAGAAACGAAGAAAAAGAAGAACCAAAGGGAACGGTGGAGAGCATTTCAGCACGAAGTTACTCCGCGACGTTGTATACTGACTAAACTATCAAACTATAGTGGCGTATCACTAAACACCCTTGTTCAGGTGTCGGCATCGGGTCATTGAATGGATTCTGGGGTTTCACGTGCCAAAACCACGATTTGATTACGCGGAACGCCGCAGTGGGGGATTCCGGATTAATTTTGACCACCAGGGGATCTTTAACGTGCCCCCAATGCACGGGACACAAACAAACCCGAAAGAAGGAAAACCGAAGAAGAAATATTCGGCTTTCAAGACGCAGCATCTCGATACCACCATTATGAGTCATACTTGCCGATGCTCTGTAGAGATATGCTCTCCAGTCTACAGCCTTGCACACACCATACAGACCGTGCCCTAACTGCGAAACTAACGATACTACTACTACTACTACTACTACTACTACTACTACTACTACTACTACTACTACTACTACTACTACTACTACTACTACTACTACTACTACTACTACTACTACTACTGCTGCTGCTGCTGCTGCTGCTGCTGCTGCTGCTGCTGCTGCTGCTGCTGCTGCTGCTACTGCTACTGCTACAAGTACATCAACTGTTTATTGTTATTATTATTATTCATTTTTGCTGTTTGCCACTTGCGCAATGTAGAAGAGGTGATGCTAATCACCTATTAACAACTGGTATTGCTTATTGAATTCGTCATCGCCTGCATTTGTCACGACTCAGAGGATCGAGATACATCATTACGCTGATATTTCTGGCACACCTAAGAATCATTAGTTGGGGATTACCGGAGGCGTCATAGGGGGCAGAATAAAAAGTGGCAGTAACCCTGAACCGTATGCTATACGCGTTTGCGCACGCGCGTGTGTGTGCGTGCTGCACTTATTGCCTACGCGCGTATCACGCCTAATTGGTGTACGAGAGCGTTGGCATAGACAAAAATTGGAAATGAGCAAAGCCTTCACGCATAGTATGTTTGCCCGTGAAGTCAACGTTGCTGCACATTTACGTTCCCCGACTCGAGCTTTTAGTCTTGTTCATTCGCGACCGTCGTATTCAGTTCTACTTTCATGTTCAAACGGCTGTTCTAATTGAACCGAGGCAGTGTGCCACTAATATACTCAGCTTGTGAAGTGCCAAAGGTGAGGATATCTATAGTGGATATTAGCTATAGTGGTCGTCGTCAACATTACTGTCGTTGTTGCTGTCGTCGTTGTTGCTTATTAACTGGTGTAAATATGCAAAAACAGACTACTAATGAACTAAATATTACAAAATCGTCAATAATAAAGCTAAGGCGGCAATGAAACAGGGTCTGTATTTAAAAAAAGTTATTGTGCTAGAAACTGTTCGTAAGAGCAAATGCCAGTCAACCGTGATGTGGGACATATAGTTGAAGGCGGTTTGCCAATGTCAAACAACACTTACGGACAACAAGCTTTGTTAAGTCGGCACAGAAAAACATAGAAGGCAATGACACAGAAGGTTTAAGACATCGAGTGGTTCACGCAGAACAAGGCGGCTTCGAGCGTAGTGCGGTATTCCAGGTAAGAAACGGGAAACGCTACACACGATGCAATAATAGTGTCACAGTCTATCGTATATACAGCCGGAACACCTGCGGCTTATAAAAGCATAACGCATAACCTCGTACACAGCGCAGGTTTGCCCGTGGGCGCTGAACATACGCGCATAATGACAGCTGTGGTCGGCACAATCGTGTGCGCTAAGTTTTGACAAAAAAACGTTCGCCACTAGCTGCCAGCCGTCAGCGTTATTGCCTCGTATACCTTGTATTGCAAAGGGCGAACTAGCGGCGTCGTCATTTCGCGCCGGCAACACTCAAAATCTATGGATCACAAAGGAAGCCCGGCGAACCACGACTCGAGCAGTGGCCCATAAGTGCTAGCGAAGCTACGTGGCAGACTTTGAGGTTGAATCAAGGAGCCCATCACCGCTGGTGCAGCGCCATGCATACCGCGTTGATCAGGACACAACTTTATTACCACCGCTTTCATTACTAGGTCAATCCTGTTTCATGTGCAAGGCAAGGGCCGGTTTTCACAAAGGAGTTATTATGCTAGAGTGGTTCGTAATAAAAGGCGCTGGCCAATCGGGATAACGAACCGGCCCCGTATTCACAAAAACCTCTTCCGATGGAATTGTTCGTAAGTGATGCATTCCAGCCAATGCTGATGTTGGACGTATTATTGTAGCGAAGGCTCCATGGCAGAGAGTACGTATACGAACGAAAAACTGTCTATCTATCTAATACTGTCTAAAAATCTATCTGGCCCGAGATTCGTTAGATGCCGCTTGGCTATAGCCGTGTGGAAGTTTATGCTGACTGAACTCGTACGCAACTTTTTTCTACTGAGCTTACTCATGTCGGATTTTCATGTGCACGGTCCACGTTGTGTGCAATTTTCACACTTTCAGTATGTTCTGTTTTTTTTTCTCGTGCATTGTTTGGCACGCGTACTCGGTAACGCCCTTGGGCTGCATTTAGTGGCACCTGCTTTTTTGCCCGAGTTTGCAGGCTGGATATAGATAGAGTGCCTCCTTTATCGTGTAAATTGCTCATTGCAGAAATAGCAACTGTTATTGGTTATGTGAACTTTATCCTAATTGTCTTTTCTTTCGTCTTTCTGTTTCTAACTTATTTTTCCCCCCGCTGCGTCGGTTTATTATTGGCGATGTTGGGTTATATATATTTTGGTATATATATTTGTTCACGCCTCCGCCATTCAATAAACGAAAGAATGTATTTCCGCGGGGTTCTGTAGTATAAAAGCTCTGACTCGCGTCGGTACAACTGTACCCCCGCTCGAACCCGAACTGACGTCTGCATTTTTCATCCTTTAATGCCATTGTCTCCATTTGCCTTTGTAGGGTATAAGCCTATCGATGTTTTTTTTGTTTTTTTTTTTTTTAGACCGGTGAATCCTGTCGTTTAAGCGTTGTTTGTTGTCCACCATTCCTGTAAGTTAAGTGTGCGTGCTCGTGAGCTTATTGCACCAACGGGTTCTTCGATGACAGTGCGCTTTCGTTTGGTGAGTTCATACATGGAGGAACGGTATTCGTGTGTCTTCACTTCACGTGCGCGCCATTTGCAGCTGTTATTTGGGAGGAAATCGCCATGGGAAACTGGGCCCGTTTTCACAAAACGCTTTTACGCTAGAATTGTTCGTAAGAGCAAATTCCAGCCAATCATAATGCTGGGCGACAGCCTACAGAAAAGAGCACTCAGAAACGAAAAGCTCTGTGAATTCGGTCCCTGTTCCACCGTGGCGTCAAAGATGCACGACACGCCACTGAAGAAGAGACCCAGCGACAGTGGTTTAGTCCGGCATGAAACTTCGCCCATAAGGAAAGCGGTGCATACCACAGAGGGCCGAATCCACAAAGCTTTCCTTTCCTAAGTGCTCTGTGCGATTAGCCGGTCGCCATCGCTAATACGTCGAGCGTAAGGATTGGCTGGCAATTTCGTCATCTGAACAATTCTAGAGAAATATCTTTCTGTGAACACGGTCACAGGGAACGAATTCATAAATCTGCTCGTACGTTCCAACAATTCCCCAAAACAAGCACCGTCCAAACGTCACAACGAGCATTATGTTTGTGATGACGGCCGGCCAATCACAAATGGCTGTTACGAACGAAAAGCTGCGTAACTTCGACCTCAGAGTTCTGGAACAGGTAGAGAGACGCTCCTTTACAGCTTCTGTCAGTTTGCAGAAGCTGTTCACGCAATATCTCGCGAGCTCGCGTGGCTCGCCAGGCTCGACCAACGATGCAAAATAAATTCCATCGCATCGCATGTTGGTATGAAATAACGTGAAATAGAAAATGAAGTCATTAAGGAAAACAAAATAAGAAGGGGCGTGCATTTACGAAGCAGTTCACACGCTAGAGCATTTCGTAAGAACCGGCGCCGATCAGCTTGAATAGCGAGCATATTAGTAGCGAAGGCTAACATCTAATGTCAAAGGATTGTTGCTAACAAAGAGCTTTGTGAATTCGGCCCCGCATTTGTCGTTCATTTCGTACCCGTAAATATGAAATGCGCATTGCATCGTCAACGTGTTTTGCTGATGATGAATTTTCGTCGTTGACGAAACGCTCAGCGCAAATCCTAAACGAAGATTTTTTTTCTTCGTTTAGGATTCGCGCCTACAGACTTTCACGGGCTGCAGTACAACTCGTGTTAGCTCCTCTCGGTGAGTTCGTGTGCACTTTAAACTGCAGAGTACCGGTCTCGACATTGAAACGCCACGCGATTAATCTTCGGGTTAAACATACGCGTGCACAATTGTCTTCTCTTTGCTTTATCCTCAGCTTTTTTTTTTTTTCGACTAGAGATCGACTAGAGACTAGGATTTCATTTACAAATTGCGCGAAGCCTATAGACGAATCCTGGTTCACACTGCCTGAAAACAATTCAAGCGCAGGAGAGAGCGAGAGCGGCCAGCTAAATAAACGTCACTCTACAGACACCCCACAACGCAAGGAGAAGTCAACACTGCAACAAAAGCGTCTCGGTCAATTTGGCGTTGATCTGGCTGGAGAATCAGACCATGCTCGCAGACACACGACATTTCTGGAGCGCGGACATCGTGACAGAGTGTGCCATGGTGAGCTATAAAGTGAACGACCATAAGAAAGGAAGTGCCAATGGTCAGGCATCTGTGTGCTTGGCTCAGAGTGTCACTTTGCTCGTGTTACTTACGGAAGGAAAAATATTCGCCGTGGGAAGGCATAACCAAGGCACAGACGCTCGGATGCATGCTCGGGAGGCATGGCAAGAGTTGAGGTCAACGTTGGTTCAAGCCAGGGGTGTTCGAACCATTTGTCACTCCTTTGTCATTGTGTTGGTGCACGGTATGACGCACAGATTTTGTCAAATAGAACGAAGGACGTGACCGCAGCTGGGGGCATCCTGTTGCTGCCGTGCCACTCGCACAGTTCTAGAGAGAGATGAGAAAGAGAGAGAGAGAGAGATCCACCCTCTCATCTACTCTAAGTTATGGGGTTTTACGTGCCAAAACCACGATCTGATTATGAGGCACGCCGTAGTGGGGGACTCCGGAAATTTGGACCACCTGGGGTTCTTTAACGTGCACCTTAATCTAAGTACACGGGCGTTTTCGCATTTCGCCCTCATCGAAATGCGGCCGCCGTGGCCGGGATTCGATCCCGCGACCTCTCATCTACTCTATCACCCGATGTCCGGCGACCAAAGGCGTCTGCCAAGTTTCTACGGGAACTTGCATAAAAAAGCAAGGGTGACACTCTCTATAACAATGTTATGTTTGGTTGCTGCGAGAGCAACAACGACTTTATCGAAAGGCACCCAACAGGCTCGGTTCTTTACTGGGTTAAAACTGCTCGTTCCGGCAAAACAATGGAGAGAGTCAGGCAGGTTGCCAACTCAGCTCCTTTCCAAGACACAATGAGCCGCCATACGCGGCCTTTATCACTATGCACTATATACTGATAACGTACTACACACGTTCCTGTGATCAGTCAGCATGTTTAAACAATGTCGCAAGCCATGACAACAGGGTTCATTGACCACAAATGAAAACGACTGTCGCTAGAAGAACAGCGACAAATGAATTCAGAATAATCAATGTTGCTGTGAATGATCCGTGCCACTGAAGGAAATGAAGATCGAGAGCCGTCAAAGCGAGCAACGCGATGACTGGGGTGGTGAATAAGTGCCACGCGGCCTGACAGGCGGCTGCCGCGCGGATACGAGGAACAGCGCTGGGCCGATGAATGCCACACGAGACGCGCGCGCGCTCCGCGGGCGGCGCATCTCTCCTCGCGTGTTGTTCTCTTGGGCCGCGAGGATGATATGCAAATTGACCTTCCCGACAAGGATGACGGCACTCGCGTAGGAAGCGGGCCGCTCTCGGCAGAGAGGGGGGCACCCCCTTATCGGCGCGCTTCAAATAAGGTCGCCGCGATAAGCGACACCATTCCGATGCCCGAGCCGTCTGTCCGCGGGCCGCGCCCTGGCACTCGGCCAGGCTCGGTCGCGGGGCCAACCTTACTCCGGGGCGCCCCTTCCACAGGGCGCGTCACTGGGCCCCGGCTTGAGTGTCGGACCCGAACGCCACCGAATTGGCAGCGGAGCAGCAGAAATCCTGGGTTGATGGGCCACTGTGTCAGTTGACACGTGATGCACGCAGCGTTGGTGTTTCTGACTCGCAGTAGTACCTCCCACACTTTGGTGCATGCACGCACGCTGAAAAGGGACGGCGAAGCATGATGCAGGTGGCATTTCTGGCGTTCTTGGCCTAGCTATCGGCGATCAGAAAAAAGGGAAGCGGCAACTTCAAAAGACGACCTCAAGTACGCGTACAGCACGTCGGTACACCAATGATGTTAACAACATCGATCAGGGGATTAAGGGGCTCCTCACCAGACCCCGCGGAAGAAAACGGTTACGCACTGGAACTTGTAAAGCATTGTCCCGGGAGCATTTTATCACAAGCGTTCTTAAAAACGGGTTCAGTAGTGGCCGGCAAATGAAATGCTGTGAGGCCTTGTTGTAAGAAGGCGAGCTACCCGACCCGCAGCAGAGCGAGGCTCCCTCATTGCGTCGAACAGCGCCATCAAGCACAATTCTTATCCTGCTTTCTGCTTGGTCCAGGGCCCACGTGATGTTTAGTCGCGAATCCCGCCGCCTTCTTTCTTTTTTTTTCTCATTTTTGTCCTCCTTGTCGTCTTGCTGTGCAGACCATTTACAGAGGCGTTTTTTTTTCGCACTCTGCGTTTCACGGGAGCATCCGAGTTGTTTCTGCTGCTGCTGGCAAAATAACACTGCTGTCGGGGAGAGTGATTTCTAGGAGAAGGGCGTGCGGGGTTTGTTCGAATGTTCAGCTGTTTTCACGCCATATACTTGTCTAGTACTTTGCACACACACTCGTCACCACGTGATCTACGCACCACGCTTAACTGTATGCAAAGTCTATACGTGCTGAGGGGCGATTACAGCGTTATTATTGTGATAGCAATTATATGGACACTCCAGGCGCGTTTGCGTCATCGTCGTCGGCGTTGGCATCGCCGTGATGTTCCGTACAAAGTCCAAATACGATAACATCGCGGCCTGCGCGTCGTATGCTGTGGGTGCGAGTGAAAGCGTGCGAGAGTGAAGGATGGTGGCGCGATCTCGCTCGCGCAAGGTAGGAAGGCGGGGAGGAATCGCGCCGTCTTCCACCGCGAGCAAGGCAGCAGGGCGGGTTCTATACTATAGGGCGGTGCCTGCGTATGTGGCACCGGCAGCCGCGCCGGCCCTATCTTAAAAGCCATCTGTGGTGGGTACAGAGTCCAGGCGCACCGAGGACTGATGGCTTCCTGTGCGCTGTGTTCTCGCCCCTGAGTTCACGTTGAAGCGAGACGCAGCACGAAGGGCAATTCGCTCGTTGCTGCTTCCGCTGTTCCTCAAGCCAGCCTTCTGACAGCAGTGAGATGTGTTCCTGTTTGCCTTTGTGCGCGTGACACCGTGCTTGTTAACTTCATTAGTAAACGAATGAGAACAAGTTTATACGGCCGATAAAATTACTATCCTTACTTCGTATAGCTGTCTATTAATTTGCTATCGCAATCGATGCTTCGCCTTTTGGACGAAACCACATTTTTAACAGCGGAGCTATTTAAGCCGGCCGTTAGTCCGTCCGTCGCGGACAAAAACATGTGGGCCGATCCGGGCGGTAGTGCTTAGCCTATCCCAAAAGCCAGGACTATAGCTAGGTGCCCATCAGCTCCGCTGTCTCTTTAGCATTGCGCCTCCAGTCTACGCAAATTTTTTTTGCGAAGAAAAAAAATTCCGGGAGAAACCATCCCAGGATGACTGTCGACGTTAGTGCGATTAGCATTGAGTGAATGAAGCATTTCCACCGCCGAAACGCATCATGCATGAGGCGTTTGCTGCCAGTCGGGCTCTCCTCTCGCGCTTCCCTCTGGACACGCGCCGCCACCCAGTGGCGCGGCCGCGAAGTCCGCGCGTGCCGCGTGACTGACAGACGGGATTGTCTGAATATATATGCCGATTCAACTTCCCGCAGCACCGGAGGAGTTATGAGATATTTCATTCAAGAGCGGCACATATCGAGTGACCTAAGTTGCTGCGACGATTGGTTTGGAACCCGGCTCTCACATCTCAGCAGCGCGATGCTCGACCCATTAGGGCTATACCATGGACCTCAGGTTGCAACTGTAGCTACGAAATGGGATCGACGGAGCCAAGCAAAACAAACTTTGTCGCACCTCCTCGCTTCCTTCTTCTCCGTATGGGATGAGGAGGCCCCCGATAAGAGCGAAACAAGTCTTAGTGCTGGCGTTATAGGGAAATGGGAGGAGGGTCAATTGTGCAGCGATTTCGCGGCTTCAAATTACTTACTGTGCAATACCTTGAATCAAATGCTCTTGCCTGCACGGTTCAGGACGGCGCATTCACAATCTTCATGAGCTCGAGTGCGCCCTTCGTCTGCCGTTAAAGCTACATACCTCCGTAGGTAATAATTGCCGTTACGTTTAGTGCCAGAATGTAGGGAACTTTGACGCCTCGGAGAATGGAGACGGGGACCTATGTTTAGAACACTGGGATTGCAATAGGAGGCCCACTACCGGCCACTTGGGGTTCTTTAATGTGCACCTAATGCTCGATGCACGTGCGTTTTCGAGCGTTTCTACCCCATCGAAATGCGGCCGCCACGGCTGTGATTTGATCCCGCGACCTTGTGTTAGCAGCGCAAGCAACGTATGCATCTTTTCTCTTCTATAGAACCAACAAGTGGTGTGCCCGTCCTGGTAGCAGTTATTGCCAGCTAGCTCTCTTTCTCCTATCTCTGATTGTTTCATGTATGCAGCAATAATTATTATTATTACACACATACGCACGCACGCACGCCTATGCGTGAAGTCATCGGTCACACCTAAGTGCGAGATTTTTGTTACGGTTGTCCCACCACGGCGGTGACAAAGTTTGGCTGGTGGTCCGCAGCCTTTGAGGAGCGCCGCTGAGACGTGTGGAGCGCGGCCGTATACTGCGAGGCCTCCGCGTGCGGAAAGCGGCCGTCCTTCCCGGCCAATGTATCCTCATGCGTCATCACGGCGGTGGCCGCCTTGCTCATGCTCGAGTAGTTTTCCACTCCTATTGCGACCGCTCAAGGAGCGCAGCCGCGGGTCGGCTCCGCGGCTGCGCAGGCCGGTCACGTCGCACCTCAAGGTAGATTGGAGCCGGTGATCGATGTTGGGGCCGCTCGCGGCCGCGGCGTGTTTGCGGAGGCGCAGGCCGCCGCGATCCTTGGCGAGCCGTTGTCGGCCGCGTCAGGCCCTCGCGCGCACGGGTGTCGTTCGCGCCGCGGGTCGACGCCTCCCTAACTGCTCCCCAGGTTCCCGTTAAAAGCAAATAAAGGGATTTGCACTGTTTGTTCGCCCGCAGAACGGAGGACACCGGCTGCGTTCGCTCTCTCTGACGGGAACGGCGAAAAGATAAGACCCGAAGAAAACAGCCTTGTTGACACCACCCGCTGGCTGGCAGTTATGCCGTCAGCTCCGACGCCGCATAAAGAAAGGTCACATATTTTTTTTTTTTTTTTTAAAGCGCGAAAGAATGAGAAGGTACACGGGGCACCAGGAAACTGTCTACGGGCACGAGGTGCCGTATCCCGCGAGGCAGCGCGCGTTTCCGCGGACACAAAGCCAGGCGCCGACTCGAGGCCGGTGGGTACGTCGCGGCAATCCATCACGCGCGCTCGCACGCGCGCGGTGCCCGCCACGCGATCTCGCGCAATGTACGCGCAAGCTCCTGCGCCCAGCAGCCGCCATGACAGTTGCACGCAACGCGCCGCACACTTGTTCGTATATCGGGGCCCCAGATTTATCGGCGCCCGTGCCGAGTGCGCGCTCCGAGTCATTTACCCCCCTCGGCGGCGTCCAGGTGCGTGCACAGGTGTCGTCGACGCGCAACAGAGGCTTCCGCATCCCGCCAGCAGTTCGCGCTCCGCGGCGGCGGTCGCGCCCCGCTCTCCGTGCCTTGGAATCGCCAGGCACCGCGAAAGAGTTCGCCACTGGATCCGCCGAGAGTGCTCTGATGCTTCTTCACCTCGTAACTTACTATGTTTTACAGTGGTAAAAAGAAAAGAGAGAGATTATGAAAGAAATGAAAGTGAAACAAAGACGTTTGACTTGCGGCTGAGGTTCACTGAACCAATGCTGCTCTGGGCAGAAAAGAAGGCAACACAAAAATGTGTTGGCCAAAAGGCCATGAATCTTCTTTACCTAAAACTTATCTTCAGGATCCCCCAGACTAGGGAATGTCCACTGAGGTATGATATGATATATGGTAAAACTTTATTACGGTCCCTCGGAACGCGCGTCAGCACGTAGCGGGCCGCTCCCACTGAGGTGTCCAGTGACATCCCAAGGCCCAGGTGTCGCTGTCAGTAAACCGCTCAATCTTATGTATGTAACACGAAAGACCAATAGGCGCCTATACCACAGCGAACGTAAACTTGTTCTTCTTCACAGTTACGCAATATTTACGTAAACGCATTAGTATAGCAGTATAGACTGCGCATGCGAGTCTATACTGCTTCACACATATAAACCGATTCAGTGGCACAATAAATTTAGTTGAAAGTTTGGGCTTGGTGTGTGTGTTCTTCTCTCCGGTCCACGTCTTCTTGTTGTGCAATAATACTTTAGTAATAACATGCTTGTTAATTTAGTCAGTAAGCGAATGTTTACAAGTTCATACTGCCGATAAAACCACTACTGTATATATCCTTACTTCGTATAGCTGTCTACTAATTTGCTATCGCAATCGATGCTTCGCCTTGCGGGCGAAACTGTGACTTTTTTTTTTTTATTGGGCGAACTTACAAGGGAACTTGCACCCAGAAAATCAAGCAAGACTCAAAGCCCAGCGAATCGCCGAGCACAGATGTCGAAATCTGGGGCGGTATTCTGGAAGAGTCCAATTAGTTGACTGTCCATTTCGGCTGTCGCTGATTGGCTGCTGCTTGACGTGCAGGAAGGAGACTGGCTGGCACCTTCCTGCACGTCAAGCAGCAGCCAATCAGCGACAGCCGTAATGGACAGTCCACTGATTGGACTCTTATAGAATACCGCCCCTGCACTCACGGGTCAAACCCGTCCACTATTTACGGATGTATAGCAGAGTATACATTCCACAATAATCACTCGTGCTCCCTTACATTCGAGGATGCACAACACCATTCGTGTCGCGCACGAAATCTGAGTAGGGAAGACTTTCGCTAAAACCGGGAAGATTTTCGGATATAGTAGGCGCATCTTGCGCCGAGCGAGTAGTCGACCACAGTGACAATCCGATGAAAAACGGTCTCCGTCAAAAAGCAAAACGAGGTACACGTGATAATATCCAAATCCTTTAGGATACAAAGAATTGCCGATACGTGTTTCCGGAGTCAAGTATTCAACAAGATATAATTCACGCCGGCTATCGTCCACACAATGTCACAGCTGTCTTCCGCGGCGGAAAGCGTAGCAATCAATCGTAAGGAGTGACTGTCCAGAGTACTTGATGTGACTGACTAATTGAAGATCATGCGATTTACGCTATAGTGCTGACGTGCCTTAGAAAGGGCGATGCGGTTCGCGTAAGAAGCACAATAATTGAAAATAGTAATTTCGAAAGCGTATTGTGCATTCATTAACTACTGTGCAGCGAAGCAAAAAAAGGAAAAAGGAAAAAACGGGGCAAGGAAGAATTAAGCAGTGTGCTCCCTACGCCACTGACCTACCGCTATTTATCTCGGTAAATGACTTCGGCGCACAAGTGCAAGTCCTCTTGTTTACAGTTGGCACCATATATAGGCGGCCCCTTCTCTTCTCCCAAATATTCTAGCGCGATTTATAGTGGGCTTTACTACGTAGCAATAAACGAGGCAGAAACAGCTACCTGACTGCGTCTAATTATCACCGCGAAATCGAATAAGCAACTACAATCATCATCCTTTTTTAGCACATCTGCTTCCACACCATTTACAGCGTCTGACCTGTTAACGAAACGCAGGCCTTACACATAGAGTTGACCGTTGTGGCTCTAGCTAGACTGAAGCTCAGCAGTCTTTGTTGAGGCGTTGATAAAGAGCTCACCTACGTTTTTTGTGGAAACGATAGAAAAAAGTTCACCCGACAAAATATTGTAATTTCCGACAGACCGGAGAAATATTTCGCCACATTTTACCACGACGAAGGCTCACCGGAGGTAAGTGTCATCACGTATAGGTGTTCACAAGCGCAGGTTTGAATTTTCCCAAAGTTGTGTTGGATTAGGGTAGGTTGGTTGAGCTCTCTGGGTTGGGCTGATTATGGCTATGTTGTTCGTAATAGTTTAGATGTTAGTTAAATTGTTTCTATAAAAAGAAAGTAACAGAAAGAAAATGCACAAGGACATATATCACTACACTAAAAACACTTGCGGCCCACAGCAAGTGTCGTCTGCTTGTGTTACAACGTGCTCCGTGTTGACGAGAGCTGCGCGGTCAGTGTTGGTCTCGTTCTTTCTTTTCGCGAGCACCATGGTTCGCCCTTGCGTTGTGGGCTGCAAACGTAGCGATCGGCGACATGTCAAGCGGTGACATCGTGCCCCTCTGCAAGGCAGCAGACGAGCGGAGTGGCTGCAGCGCGCGAAGAACACAAGAAAAGGCACATGTAAGCACCACATCAGCTGCGGGGTGGTCGGGACGCATTGAAGCCGCTTAGAATCCAGTTGCACGCGCGCATCGGACTGTCGCTATCCAAACGGCGCCAGCCTCTACGCGTTTGCGGCCGTCACTTCACGCCGCAGGATTACCGCAATAGAGTTTAGCGCTGATTCTATTAACGTTGGTTTAGCTTGTCCGGTATTCGGGTAAACGCAAGCGCAAGTGTACCGGGCGTTTTACGTGATGAACGGAGGCGAAAACGTGAACTGCTTGCACAGTGCAGCCACCTGGCGGCACAAAGCTCAACCAAACACGGAACTAATATAGCACTAACCAAGTATATTCTACTTTGCTGCTGGCGAAAATTTTCGGCAGGAGCGTAATCTTGAACACGTTGCCTTTTTAAATGTTTAATATGTTTTTTCCACTAAGTCTTGATTACAGCAATATTGGCTCTGTGTTTGGCTGGTGGCTTCGTCTGGCTTCATCTTACTATGATCGGTCGCACCCGGCCAACGCATGGCATTCGGGACAGGCTTTTGTTTTCTTACCTTTTTTTATTTAGTTTAATTTGCCTGCATGTTAGTTGTCGTGACATCACTTTACGAACGCGCAGTGTCCAACCCTCCGTGTACATCATATCACTTGTAGAAAAGAGGCTATAAGAAACATAGCGGGAGACTTCTCATGGTGCTTGGTGCCATGGTGCCGTCCCACGGAGCAGTGCTTAGCGCCCGCGGTGCAGTCAATAACTCTGTTGCACGCCGGCGGGCCCACACATGATCGCCGCCTAGTGCTGCTGAATATTGAGCAAGCGCTACTGGCCTGGAGCCTCATTTGCATTATTGCGCCGCGCGCGCGCTGATGGGATTTTGCGGCCGCGCTTCCGATCCAGCTGCTTCCCCGATGCCAATCGCTTCCGCACACAGGCAGGTGCGTGCGCGCGCGGGTTTGTGTGTATGTGTGTGCATGTGCGCGAGTGCGCTGGTTGTGCTTGTGCGTGTGCGCATCTATGTATGTATGTATGTATGTATGTATGTATGTATGTATGTATGTATGTATGTATGTATGTATGTATGTATGTATGTATGTATGTATGTATGTATGTATGTATGTATGTATGTATGTATGTATGTATGTATGTATGTATGTATGTACAGTCGGCGTCAAAAGTTCACGGGGCGTGGGTACCACTAAGCCAGTAAAACCGTATCACACATGTTGTCTGCATGTATAATGTAGTGCAGAATTGCAGGAATCGGAATTCCAGCCTATTTTCACCATCTACCCTGATGATTTATAGTGCCACCAAATTGTTTTACCCGCCGTGGTGGGTAACAACGCCGCTACGTCACCGTGACGTCATGGATTTCATAGCATTTTCTCGTAACAGGGAGCAAGAAAAGTACTCAAAATGTCCTACGTTGAGTCATTGCTTTCTTCAGATTGCAGCCCCCTGTTTACCAGTAAATAATTATCTCGACTCAAGTATACTTGCTGTCAAAACAAATCACGTCATGGGAAAATCGTGCGGGATCTTTAGAGAGGCGTCGCTCCCCCCCACCTTCTGTCTTTCGTTATCACATCTTTTATGGCTTACCACGCCGCCTCTCACGGCAAAAGTGGCCGTTTTGCCATTGCAGAAGCAAGCTTAATTTGGAACATCGGTGTAGATACGCGGTCGCTCTACAAAACGCACGTAGCCAGCCAAACTCGAGTGCCGCGCGTATTGGCGACAAAGTCAATGAATTAGTTTTCGCAGTAATAAGACGTTGCCGAAAGAGAACGAGATGAATGCTTTTGTCAAGACCCCTCGTCGAAACACTTGATCCCAGCGACATTCCTCGTTCTACCACTTTTGATCACTTGTCGAAAAACAGAGCGCCATCCAAGATGCCGCCTCAATCCAGGCAGACGTTTACTCCTATAGAAGTGCATGAACCTGTGAGGCTGAGCGTGCCGCCAGGAATACTTGACCCGAAACTGCCCCGTAGCGAGAGATCACGATTGGTAAAGGTAGCTAGCCGCTTCCTGCCAGATTACATTTGCACACCGACAACCCGCGGTGAAGGAAGTGCGCGCGCTCGATTTGGTCTGCTCTGCAACACGGGTGGCTGTTTCCCACGGTTAGAGAGCGTTGCCGCGCACCGTTTCACCCGTTACGCCGTTTACGCGGTCGCGATAGCTTTCGACCAGGAAGACCGAAAAGGGGGCCAGTGACGCCGCTTTCTCGTCTTCCTTTCCTCGAAGCGAGCGGCATCGGACGAGCAGCTCTCCGCTGGGCGGAAGAAGGAGTGCGCGTCTCCCTCGCGAGCTGGCGCCGCCTTCCAGGGCCGCCGCTGGCTTATCGGCGCGCGTCTCCTCCTCGGGCGTGGGCGAGCGCCGGTGTGCGGGTCCCGTTATTTCTGTCGCGCGTGCTGAGCGCCAGAACCCCGCGCTGCGGCCACGCAGCCCCCGTTGGTCGCACGCGGAAAGCCATTTTAGGCGGTGCTCTCCGGCGGCACCCCTCTCGGCACGGCGTCCAACCTTGGCGCTTTGCTGTTTGTGTTACTGCCTGTTGATATAGTTAGGGGGAGCTCCTTTCGCCTGACCTAGTTGCGGTGCCCCTCCTCCGAGCAGCAATCTCGAAGCTGACGTACCGTATACACCGGAAGCTCCGGCGAGACGCGCGGCCGCGGCTCGCATCGCCGCGTGTCGCTTCCTTCCGCGCACTCTTTGAGTCGAAATCGCGTAGGCTCGAAGATCGAGGCTAGAAAATGCGAGTGAAGAAGTAAACTAAAAGCTGCCTGCGAGAAACGCAGATTGCCTTCCCCTTGCTCCATGCGTAGGGTAGCCAACCAAACGCTTTTCTGGTTAACATCCCTGCCTTGACCCTTTCTCCTCTTTCTCCCCTACGCGTGCCGAGGAGCGAGTCGGCAGTTAGAGAAGCGCATTTCCGCAGATCGTCGCCCCGAAACAAAAAGTATTCGCCTCTTCCTGCAGCCCGCTCATCCTCGGGTTTCCATTTAAGGCACGCGCGGCTGGCATGTTCGGAATTACACGACGGGGCCAAAGAATGAAAACACAGCGGCAAAGAGAGGAAGTTGAGAGCAGAATAGGGGTAAAGCCTCAAACTTCAGCCGTGAGTGGAGCGGTGAGCGCAAATAGTGCAATGAACTCGGTGTGAGGGAAATCTTGGTTTGCTCGCACGTATATTGATGTTTAGTACACCACAGACAAACTTAAACGGGGTTCCAAACAGCCACACTCCGTTCGAAATGCCGCTCGCGGCTTCCTCAAGACGTGGTTGGTCCCATGGTTTTCTCGAAAGTCATAAAACACATTGTAAGTCATACGACATGCGGGCTGTATATATCAGGCAAAATTGTTTATGCACTGGATGCTCATATTTGTGAAGAAAAATCTCGCAATGTTCAATTCATGTGCATTTTTAACCGTACAGGATACCTTATGGGACTCCAAGTCGAATTCTTGGGTCCTGCAGTTGCACATAAATTGGGTTTGCGGGGCCCAAGCTGAAAAGCTAAACGCAGAATTCCTCAGTGTAGGCAAAGGAGTAAACCAAGGTAAGAACTAAGAAAAAAATAAGTCAGGAAGGTAGCAAGCCTGTGATCACGACGTCAGATGGCATAGAAAGCAACGGTGGTATAGGTGTTCTTCTCATTTTCTTTTTTATCTTTTCTTTTTTAGATGACGGTTAGCATCAGGGCCATTCACGAACCTTTGTCCTACGTAAGAGCGCTTCCCTATCGGCTGGCGTTCGGGTAGCCGCAACTCATGGCAGCGATCGGCCTGATAACGAGACGATCGCCGATGGTGGTCAATCGTAAATAGAACTTAGATAAGATAAATTTTGTTAATAACAGGGAGACGGAGCTGCGTGCATTGCGTGCGCCCTACTTCAGCAAGCCAACCAATAGTTACCATTCTCTCTACAAGGTATTATAATGCCTACACGTTATCTTGGCCCGATTCGCATTAACGAAGCCTTCATACGTGTACGTCTGAAACATATCATCTTAGGTTTCAAATACAACCAGAACTGAAAAAAGTACGAAGACTTGAGCTAGTTGGAACCGTGACATATTTTTAGCGTGAGACGAAGAAAACACAGAGGAAGTCAGACATGAAGCAAATTGCTATTTACGATTGATTCATAGGGAAATGTGAAGTTGTGCCTTCTCTCGGGGTGCTCACTGACGCTCAAGAGGTATTCGAGTCTTCGTGTTTCACACACACACACACACACACACACACACACACACACACACACACACACACACACACACACACACACACACACACACACACACACACACACACACACACACACACACACACACACACACACACATATATATATATATATATATATATATATATATATATATATATATATCGTTGTCTCACTGTCCTTGCTCACTTTAGCACCGAAATATGCTTCCTGAGCGTATTACTTGCATGATTAAAGTTTCAGCGTCTGCAGCACCGGAAATCGCTGTATACTGCACTTAGATAAGGCGAACGCAGTTTTGGTTACTCAGCACGCATGCTTCAGTAGTTATCTTTAGGAACTTGTTAGCCAAACATCTGTAATCCTTTACATCCTTTTTTTCTTGTTACTTTTTTCTATCTATCTATCTATCTATCTATCTATCTATCTATCTATCTATCTATCTATCTATCTATCTATCTATCTATCTATCTATCTATCTATCTATCTATCTATATATATATATATATATATATATGTTTTTTTTGCGGGCGACGTCGGACGCTTTTGTATACTTGGACTCTCCTGCTCAGAAAGCCTGCCCAAATGTCAAGCACGGTGCCGGCGCTACAGCTTTTTGCAAGCAGCTCCATCGTCCCAGGCGACGGCAGTCTCAGGTTAGAGTGAAAGATGATGAACAACATAAACGACAAGCGATGCCAAGGGTCACCGTGCCTACTGTCTCAGACAGAAAGAGCAATATGGCGATATTGGCAGGAGGTCGGTGCCTCTCTTATATACCGCAAGAGGCGTCGTGACAGCCGGCGACAAGGAAGCTGAGCTTTGATGCTCACGATCAATGTTCCGCCAGTCCCGTCAGCCCTGTCTATAAAGTGTTGAATCCACGCCTTTGGCGCCCATGGTTGCATTTCTGTACTTCTGTCGCTTTCAAGAAGTCGGGTCACGGCACGGTTCGCTTTTTTCATTGCTCCAAATTATCAATGACTCCACCATATCCACCTGAGAACAGAAGACAGCTTAGGGACATAGTTGCTTCACAATTCAGTTATTATTGCCTACTGGTATGTTATGAACGTAAAAAACCCATATTTTATTTGAACACGACGCTTAGCTGCTGAACGCAGCATCTTCTTGTACGGAGACAAAGTGACCGTCTCCTCTTGTTCGTAACGCTAAAAACCGATTTTGTTTGACTAAACGCAGAGATAACGATGTGACGTCGTGTAGTGGGCTGGCGCGTTGATGCTATATACATTCTGGATTTCCCCGTCGTCTCGAGGTATCCGAAACGCACTTCGTAAGTGCTTTTTGTCGTCGGTGCCTGCATAATGGTCTAGATGAAATCGGTGTCAATTTTTCTCGGAAAGTGACTGCAAAAATACGATTAAACCACTTTCATACAGTTCCCCATGTATTTGACTTCATATCCAGAATTCAGAGATAACATTGGAAAGGTATTGCATGCAGGTGTGCCACATAATGTACAAGAGATTTCACAAAGGTTATGCGTCAAGGAATCCTTGACCTCCGTATCCCCAGAAACTCCTCCACTCGATCGACGCTCCATCTCCAACCCTGAAAGCACAGGGCAGCGTCGCCTGTCGACTGGAGGGGCTCACCGCTCACCAACGACGTTCCCCATTAATTCCTGAGCTAAATGTTCGCTACCAGGTGCTCCCAGTGTCTGTTCAAGAACGCTGGAGTGGAGACGTGCGTTTCAAGCAACTAATCTTCGCAAGAATTGCCGAGAAATGTTATTTAAGTGCAGCTTTTACTCATGCCGAGGCGCAGCGCTGTCATCGTACATCTAGTTGGAGTCCAGGAGGGCCTTCGATTCAACGGCCTTTTGTGGTTACGCGGGGGCCAGCAATCGAGAGGCGTATGCCGTATCGGCGACCGCTGGCGCTGTCTTCGTTGCGGTGGCTGTGGGGCGATAAGCGCACAAACACCGGTAGCTTGCTCATTTGGCAACGCATGCAGCTCAGAAGCGAAGCTGGACATCGGTGCCTTCATTGTATACAAGGTGTTAGCTGAGAGCGTAACTGACTCCATGTGCCGTATTGGGGCCCCTGTATCTTTTCACCATACACTGCTCCGCTACACTTCACCCTCGTTCGCACCCTTCACCGCTTTCGCGTGTCACAGCCATCATTACATGGTTCATCAGCAGCTGGCTTCATGTTCTGCGCACGTACACTTTTCGCAGAGTCTGTAATTAATCATTTGCGGACATGGCGGGCCGAATATATAAAGCATATCGGGTGAGCAAACAACATTTTTAACCACCTTATACTTCGCGTGTTCAAGAATCGTTTCGCTTGAAAAAAAGGCGTGAATGACGTAAATTTTCGCATAATCCAAAGAGTCAGCGTGTGCTTTGATTTACGCTCTAAACGTGACTGTGATTAACGCAGCTATGCACGAATAGGCGCACTTTCAAAGGCAGCAGCATTTACCACTCGGTGTAATACATGCGTGCCAAGGTTCTCAGGTGAGCGGCCGAGAGCGCCGAGCGTCAGCAGCGGCCTCGTACGATAACGGCGAATCCGCCAGACGCTGGCGCACAACTTGAAGGAATGAGCCAGTGTCGAGCGTGCATCCTTGCACGTGCTCCGCGATTTCTTTGACGACGCACTGATGCCCTGACATCTCGTGTTTCTGCGGCTGCACAAGAGTTCTCATGCAGCGAAGTGCGCGTTCTGGGAGAACAAGTGAGACACTTTCGTGACCGCCCAATGCTCCAGAAAAGGTCCACACGTTCAAGTTGCGCGCCCCGGCCATTTGAAGCCACGATCCACTAGGGCAGCGTTTCGTAGGATATCCGCGGAGCTGACGCTGCGCGGTGCGACTGTAATTCTCGGCTGTACCAGCGTAGCGCTCGCGGAAGCTGCTAACGCTATCAGGGAGAGCCTGCTGGCTGACAATTTCGGACAGGCAGTTGGCGCCTGTTTTCTTTTCCCCTAGTGCAGGGTAGCACAACGGACGTGCGTCTGATTAAGCTCCTTGCCTTTCCTCTATTCCATCTCTCTCTCTCTCTCTCTCTCTGTCTCAGTTGGAGCCAGCACCAAAGCTCGTCACAGATGTGCCAGGCAGCCCATCGCAAGCGGTCAGAAAAGAAAGGACACCCCAGCAAAGCAGAATAAAGGAAGCTTCAAGGAACTAAGGCAAGGTTGACTCTTAAATCTTGTTAAAGTTTTTGAAAAGACAGTCGATATGCTTCAATACGAAAATTAGGATGTTAATTATTTTTTCTGGAACACAAGGCTTTTTCTATTTTTTTTTAAATGTTCGCTCTCCTTTGATTGGGTTACGTGTCGGAGGCCTTGTGGCAGTTACATTCTTCATTTCTTGGAGTCGCATGCGGTGCTAAAGTATTAACCGATTAGAACGCACATTCTTATGCATTACTTGATGAAGACTCTGCTACAGCCATTGCACGCTCTTGGTTCTGTTTAGTTTGCTAGTCTGTATCAGCTAGGGTACGACGACCGCTGTGTACTAGTTGGACCCGCCTATACCACCGGTGACATACCGGTCTACTTAGTATTCGGCCATGCATTCTATAATAATGTGATAGCCGGTCGGAATGCGCCCGATAAGCCGAAAACAAGGTTTCTTATCAGCCTGATGCCAAGACATGCGAATAGGTGGAGTCACACCACTCCTGATGTTCCTGGCTGACTTGGCGATTCGCCATGCGTATAGGTAACGAACTGTGTGCGCAGTCGCGAACTGCGATGCGAGACGTCCAAGTTCAAAAGTCGAAATGCGTTTATATATTCTTAGTATCCTGTATGGCACACACGGACGAGGAGTAAATGACAAAAGTTGTCCATGTATTCCTGCAAAGCAAGACTAAATGACCACGTCTATGCAGACAAGAACTCCGAAATTTGCTAATGTGCGTATTTTGGGGTAAATCCCAATCAAAATTTTTGAAAACCTGCTAGCGTTTTCCGAAATGTATTGCCATTGTTCAAAAATGCGGAGACATAAATGCCCAGCGAAGCCACAGCAATAAAAAAATTTCCCAATGGCGCGCTAGCTTCTCAATGTTTCAACAGCAGGAGTCTCTCTTTGCTGAGGTCATCACAAAGACAGATCTCCGTGTCAAAACACGTTTCTTAGTTTTTTTTTTATTACGGAGCTTCAAATGTGCTTTCTCTTTTACCTTTTTTTGCTGGCGTTATTGTCATGGAAAAGTAATTAACCCGTTCTAGAGACCTGTTACCTCGCCCGTACTTTCTTAAACTGCGCGACAGCTCTCAAATCCTGCAAGATACGTTGGATTGTCCCTGACTATGTTCGCGCTTGCTGTAGTTTCATAGGCGTAAGCCATGCCCCGGAAGTAGTCGCTATAACAACTGCGCTGCCGAATCTCGTAACCACCGACAGGCAGAACCTGTCAATGGTTACGTGAGAAAAAAAAAAGGACAGAATAGATGGAATCAAATCGGAGGTTATGGAAGCAGCGTGAAAGGGCCAACGCAACAGTCCAACATCGCGTTATAAGACAACGAACGATATTACTGACCAGGCCAAAACCTTCCGGCCATCTGAGAGAAAATGATCTAAACTATAGTTGCTGGGGGGCCAAGACCATGCTGCTTCCAGCGGATGATGGTTCACGGGCGGATTTCTTTTTTCCTCCCCGTTTTCTCGCTGGAGAGACGACATCGCTTTCCGAATGCAAGTATTTTGAAGACGCTACCGAGCACCGTGTAGAATTATTCGATAACAGAGACCAATGGTATACATCGCATTTGCTTTGTCCCCGACACCACCGCAACGTACTATTCATTATATCGCCATTCAGGGTTTTCACCCATTCCTCGCAATACACTATATCGCTTCCAACATGCCTATACTGTATATGGCGACGAAGGTTCTGTCTCTCGGCTTTTCGAGCATTGCATTCACTTTGTGTGCCTACGTGTGGGCAGTGGTGATCCATACTTTTTTTTTGCCTCTCTCTCTTTCTCTTAATTCGACCGGTATCAACCTTGCGTTCAGAGCAGAGAAGCGTGAGCAGTGACTTTCATTTATTTAGCACCGAACCATTACATTTCGGAACATGACAAAGAACCCAGACGTGTTCTGGAGGGAGCGCAGCAGGACCAGAGCCCTCCCCATGATAAAGCCGCATCAGATTCAAACGTATCAAAATAACTAGTCGTTTTCACGATGTCTCACTAATTAGGAAAACGAGACAGAGAGAGACAAGCGAGAAAGGAGCGTTGCCGATGGTTCAGGAGATTCAGTATACTTACGTTAATCATACTAAGTAATTCGCACGTACAAAATTAATATGCGCTTCTGAGGTGCTTGCACGGACGGGCTCCCACTGTGCTAACTCAGAAGGCGGTTTCTTGTGGCTTTCTGTTTCATCTGTGAAATGCCGCAACAGTTTGATTTAGTTAGCACTGCCGC
This sequence comes from Dermacentor silvarum, assembly GCF_013339745.2. Classification (NCBI taxonomy): domain Eukaryota; kingdom Metazoa; phylum Arthropoda; class Arachnida; order Ixodida; family Ixodidae; genus Dermacentor; species Dermacentor silvarum. The sequence goes on from NC_051154.1 coordinate 249,779,205, forward strand.
AGATAACGTTGGGATCTGCGCAGACAAATTACTGATAATGTCGACAACATGAGTACGTCCGTCAGTATGAGCTCGACAAGACACGAGTGAGTAAAAAAAAAGTAAGTAGTTTCAAGCAGCGGACAAATATATATATATATATATATATATATATATATATATATATATATATATATATATATATATATATATATATCGAACGTGAACCTTTTGTTTCACAACATTTGTGGAGGTATTGTGCTACTTTTTTCGAAGCTTACGAGCTTACGTTACCTTCCTCGACCGGCACACGTGTTTTCTTACAATGTGCGCAGAGACAACACAATACTTTCGTTCGCGCCAGCGTACGGGTCCAAAACCATTCTTGTTTTCATTTGAGCTGGGGAGTCTGCTTCGTGTGTAGTCCTGTTGCTTGTCCTTGTAACAAAGTATCTCTTTTCGCTGCTTTTGCAGAATGCGGCCGATTATCCAGGTGCGGCAGTTGGTCGCCTACTTTTGCTTATGCAAGTAACTTTTGGCGGATGCTGTCTTCAGTCGCTACTTCTCAGAACAAACCAATCACGTCCATGCGTAAGGTTCCTCACGTTCCGTTATTCCTTCTTTTTCAGAATACATCCGGTATACATGGCGACCCGGAACAGACAGTGCAGCTTGCAGAGAGCTTTTAAATTTGCCGAGATTCCACATTGACTCGCTCGCCAAACGGACGACGAAGACATAGCTTTTAGTATTCCCCCATGCCTTTGTTATTGGGACATATCCACGACAATTTGTTTTGTCGAACAGGCCTGTGTTACTTCCTAGACTACACAGAAATGCTACGAAAAACTGACGGACGTCAACGCTGGAAATATCAACGCGCTTCCAGAAAGTGACACGTGACTTTCGTCATTTATGCAAGACGCAAAGAGAAAGCGTTAGTTATTCTGATGCTAAGTGCGCGCGTGTTGACTTTTTTTAAAGAGGCATGACGACATGACGATCACCGGACATCAAAAGTTGCGCTAAGAGACACACTTTATCGCCGCGAATATATAAATATCTATAAAAGCGAGGTGCATAAAAAGATTCATAATGAACAAACGCGTACAGTGGTCGCGTCGACAGTACGAGCGACCACGTGACGCGAGGCGAGAGTGCGAAGGCGAAGGCTCGAAGCCCCAGAAGGCAAGCCAAGGTCTGCGAGCATGAAACCTTGTGCCGCCGTTCGGAGGCCTCGTCATGGACCCCTGCGCTTTGTTGAAGCTGTACGGACAATTTGTGCAGCGAACGCATATTGCCGTGCTATCGAGCCAAACGTGGCTCTCTCGCTTCTGCTGTTGTTGTGGGAACAGCTTGCACCGCCAGCTGCGTGAACTAAATACGCTATCGCGTCGCGGAAATAAACCTTGACGCAAAGAGTTGAATGGACTTTTGGCACAACGGTTGAAAGTGGAGCGGGCGAAAGAAAATAGACGAACGCGCTAAAGAAGTGGTGATGGCTTACGCTGTTTCATTTCCGGCCTGCCGTTTCGTTATTAACACGAGCCGCCGTATTGAAGATTGGCTCGCTGTATACGCAACGGACACATCGTGCCGTCGTAGGATGGCAGCGCTCTCAACGTCCGCAGATATTTGCGCTTGCAAACGTGCTCGTATAACGGGACTTCATGGCATTGAGCAAATGAGGACCCCGGTGCCTTTTTTCGTTCGTCGTCTCATTTCACCAGGTTTCGCAACGAGTTCGCCGCACGTCAGTCATTTCAAAATGCACGCACAACTCGAGAGACCACAGGGCTGTGACAAATGGAGCGCTCTTGAACGCGTGTTGTTGGTGTGCGTATTACAAACACGACGACCGCGCTTATCTGCTCTGCGGTGCGTAAGCGATAACAATGTGCCCGTGTGTTGTGCAGAAAGAAAATTTAGAAAAGAGAACGGGCAAAACACGGGTTGCCTTTGGCCTGCCTCAACTCGCTGTCCTTGGCTCCTCCCTCTCTCTTGACTCGAGAGTTTCACTGGTGACGTCAGATCAGTTAAGGCAACGCGACGTCGTCCGCTGAAAACGCACCGTTCCTGCCGCGAGCATATATAGCGTCGCTGTAGAGCGCTTCGCTCTGCCACGTCGTTCAGCGTCGCGATGCTGAGGGCAGCACGGGTGAAAGCAGCCTGCGTAGATAGTTTGTTTGCTTACGGAGACGGGACTGTCTCAATAAACAAACAAAAAAAATCTAAGCCTTTATTAACCTCGCCGAATTGACGCTGTCAGTTCTCAGGAAGTGGCGGCGACGCCCGTAAGTTTGTGCCTCGACGAACTACGCAGACCAAAGAAAGCGTATGTTAGTGGTTATTAGCACGTCCTTAAGAACTTCCGGCGGTAACGCCGCCTAGCGAAAGCGGAAGTGACGCAACACCCACTTCAAGAGCCGGACACATTCGCGAAAACAAAGTACGGCACTTGTACACATGTTGCTTCGTAAAGGCGGCAAAAGAGGTACAATAAAATATAACGCCATGAAAGGAATAGAAGGGGTTATACGCCACCTGACCAGCTAACTTTTTTTTAAAATATTTGTGTCCACTCCGCTAACACCGACCATCGTTGTTCCGCGTCTGGCTCCCTCCCAACCCCACAGCACACATGGATTCTGCGCTTTCCCGAAGCGCCACTTGCCGCCGTGCGGCCGCTGGACGCGCCGAGGCGGCACCTGTCCGTCCGCCGGCACGGACAGCGCCGGCCGCAGGTCTACTACGCCGGGCGTCACGGGGACTCACCTGCGTCTCATGTGGGGCCAGAGCCCGGCTGCGCGGGCATGCCGTAGAAGGGAGTCCGTATCCAGCGGGAGCGTCGAGTATCCGCGCGCGTCACGTGTTCATGGCGGCGAACGCCTGTCGCACGAGCACGAGCAGGAGCCGGACGAGCAGGCGGCAGCGCGCGGGGGTGAGCAGCGCCCAGGGCAGCACGGGCAGCAGAGCGCACGTGGACAGGCAGAGCAAGCACGGGCACGGCGGCCGCATGGGCGCGACAGGCGGCAGCCGGCGCTGTGGCAGGCGCGCCAGAGGCGGCGCGGGACTCCGGCGAATCTGGGTCAGCCGTGTCAGGGCCAATGGCGGCTGGACGTTTTCACTGGCAGCGGGTTCGTCGACCGGCTGGCCCCGATTCGGGCCGCCTCCTCGCCCGTCCCACTTGCGCACAAAGAGGTCACTCAACCGGCCGCCGCCAGAGAACCTTGAAAGCCTCTTCACTTTCGTGCGCGGAGGAAACGCCGCGCACCTTGCTTCCTCTTCCTCCTCCGACGCGCGGAAACGCTGTGTTTGGCCCCCGCCGCCGCCGAGCAAGGTCGCGGTTATCCAAGACCTTCCTTCCGGACGGCCACTGGTCCTCCCCACCTGGTCCTTGGTGCGCGCCACCCCAGAGCAGGTGCACAACGGCGCGCCGAAGAAGCCGTTATAGCGCACGGTAGTACTTCCAGGAGAAAGGCGCCCACCTAGCGGCGTTGACAGCAGCAGCACTCTCGCTGTGGCCCACCGCGGTGACTTACAGGACGTGGCGTTGCGCTGCCGGTCACAAGGTCGGGGTCTGATTCTTGCCCGCGACGCGCACATTCCTATAGTGGACGGACGCGAAGAAACGCCCGTGAACTGCTGTCTAGGTGTACATTAAAGGGATCCCGGGTGGTCAGAGTGACCCCGCCAACTGCGGAGTTCCATGTACCCAAAGGGTTACTCTGAGCCTTAAAGCCCGATCAATTAAAATTTGTCCCGTGACTTACCATGGTTGCGTTGCGCGAGGCGAGAGTATTGCTGCTGTATAATCGTGGTTTTCTATGGCGTTTTCTTCGTCTGTTTGAGCTCTCTCTCTCTGTCTCTCTCTTTCTGTATAGAGAGATTTGATAAGTGTACTTATTTCGTACGAACATTCAAAGGATGCCTCGATGAAGCTGTAACCCTACTTTTGAATAAGAGCAGGATGGCTGAACGAAGCACAAAACTCTATTTTGTAGTCATGCTTGCTGCATGGTTTCCCTTTCGCGAATGAACATACCAATGATCATTCGGCATCTAGTGGTGGCCGTTGTTGGTGGCATGATGGTTGACGGAGGAGGAGTGCACCTAGAAGCGTAAGGTGTAATAGGGATACTAAAGGAACAGTGGTGCAGTTAACGGTATAGCGTCTTTATAACGCAGGTAGCCTCCTGGTGCATCGGCTTCCGGGTCGTCCGAGGGAGAGGCAGCAATGCCGAGACATATGACATACGCGCTGGGACGCTCCGCAAAGCGGTTGTTCATTTCACACCAAAAAAATAAACAAAATGACTTGCAAAACTCAGTAACGATGCCTTGAACTGCATGATTACCTGTTTAGGCTCTTCCGCTGTCAAGGTGATAATACGTTAGGGGATTTTGACCCTCCATGAGTAACGCAAATGAGCCTGTGGCCAAAGGCAGAGAACGTTCTCTAGACTACTTTTTATGCTTCAGTGAATGTAAAGAACTATATTGTAAGACCGTAGAGGCTTGGGCTAGTCGGTACATACTCGAGAGGGAAACAGCGAGAAAAAACACGACACGTGTCTCCCGAAATTTATTGTCTTCTATTCTTATTTACTGTCTTGTGTTTTTTCGCGCTGTTTCCCTCTCGAGTAAAGAACTATGCCTATCGCTTGCGGACAGCCATTTGGAGTACGATCAAACAAGAGTCGCATGCAACTGGATGTTTACTGAGTATTAATGCCATAAGTATTCTTTGGGAACTTCACCCACCTTGCCGCATGTCCCTATCTAACCTCTTTTACGCCAACTTGGTGCACTGGGCACGTGTCCAAAGATACAACTTGGACCACTGGTAGGTATGTGCAACTGTGCATGTGACACTAGGTATGTGAACATTCCTGGCCAATCCTCCAGAATGGGTATGTGGCACTAGGTATGTGTCCAAAGATACAACTTGGACCACTGGTGGGTATGTGCAACTGTGCATGTGACACTAGGTATGTGAACATTCCTGGCCAATCCTCCAAAATGGGTATGTGGCACTAGGTATGTGCCCAAAGATACAACTTGGACCACTGGTGGGTATGTGCAACTGTGCATGTGACACTAGGTATGTGAACATTCCTGGCCAATCCTCCAGAATGGGTATGTGGCACTAGGTATGTGCCCAAAGTTACAACTTGGACCACTGGTAGGTATGTGCAACTGTGCATGTGACACTAGGTATGTGAACATTCCTGGCCAATCCTCCAGAATGGGTATGTGGCACTAGGTATGTGCCCAAAGATACAACTTGGACCACTGGTAGGTATGTGCAACTGTGCATGTGACACTAGGTATGTGAACATTCCTGGCCAATCCTCCAGAATGGGTATGTGGCACTAGGTATGTGCCCAAAGATACAACTTGGACCACTGGTAGGTATGTGCAACTGTGCATGTGACACTAGGTATGTGAACATTCCTGGCCAATCCTCCAGAATGGGTATGTGGCACTAGGTATGTGCCCAAAGATACAACTTGGACCACTGGTAGGTATGTGCAACTGTGCATGTGACACTAGGTATGTGAACATTCCTGGCCAATCCTCCAGAATGGGTATGTGGCACTAGGTATGTGCCCAAAGATACAACTTGGACCACTGGTAGGTATGTGCAACTGTGCATGTGACACTAGGTATGTGAACATTCCTGGCCAATCCTCCAGAATGGGTATGTGGCACTAGGTATGTGCCCAAAGATACAACGTTGGACCACTGGTGGGTATGTGCAACTGTGCATGTGGCACTAGGTATGTGAACATTCCTGGCCAATCCTCCAGAATGGGTATGTGGCACTAGGTATGTGCCCAAAGATACAACTTGGACCACTGGTAGGTATGTGCAACTGTGCATGTGACACTAGGTATGTGAACATTCCTGGCCAATCCTCCAGAATGGGTATGTGGCACTAGGTATGTGCCCAAAGATACAAGTTGGACCACTGGTGGGTATGTGCAACTGTGCATGTGACACTAGGTATGTGAACATTCCTGGCCAATCCTCCAGAATGGGTATGTGGCACTAGGTATGTGCCCAAAGATACAACTTGGACCACTGGTAGGTATGTGCAACTGTGCATGTGGCACTAGGTATGTGAACATTCCTGGCCAATCCTCCAGAATGGGTATGTGGCACTAGGTATGTGCCCAAAGATACAAGTTGGACCACTGGTGGGTATGTGCAACTGTGCATGTGACACTAGGTATGTGAACATTCCTGGCCAATCCTCCAGAATGGGTATGTGGCACTAGGTATGTGCCCAAAGATACAACTTGGACCACTGGTAGGTATGTGTAACTGTGCATGTGACACTAGGTATGTGAACATTCCTGGCCAATCCTCCAGAATGGGTATGTGGCACTAGGTATGTGCCCAAAGATACAACTTGGACCACTGGTAGGTATGTGCAACTGTGCATGTGACACTAGGTATGTGAACATTCCTGGCCAATCCCCCAGAATGGGTATGTGGCACTAGGTATGTGCCCAAAGATACAAGTTGGACCACTGGTGGGTATGTGCAACTGTGCACGTGACACTAGGTATGTGAACATTCCTGGCCAATCCTCCAGAATGGGAATGTGCCACTAGGTACGTGCCCACAGCCAACGCCAATCGCCAACTGGTTCGCGAGCGGCTGGATGATCGCAGCGCATCGTGACTGCACGGTACAGGGCGAGTGCCTGGATTTGCGCTTGAGTCATCGGATCTTTTAGCCTAGACTTTCTAAAAACCGATGGAGCGTGTACATTGCTGCCCATTTTGATACTGTGGTTGTTGCGCATCTCAGCGAAAAGCAGCTTTCAGCATTGATCTGAACTAGCTACTAAAGCCAGACCTTGTACCTATGTAGGAGTAATCGAGAAGTGGAGAACTACCGCAATTCGTATGAATTACAGGCGACCCAGGGTTTACGTTTTCTTGGAATTGATTCGATGCGGTGGAGGAGAACTTGGGGACTTGGTGCTACTTCTGTGTATAGGCGTTTGGTTTCTGCTATATTTTCCAGGCTTCAAATTCTCTTGGGAAAACGGAATTGAGCCACTGGTAGTTTTTTACTTGCATTGCAATTTTTGCGGGTTTCGCAGCAAGTACTATTGTGAATAGCTGAGTCAAAGCCTAAAGTAGTGACCATGGACCTCATGAGTTTGACGAGAGCTAACCTGTTGCAGTTGTGTGAAGAGCTCGACGTAGAGGTAGAGAATGACACGTCAGAAGCCGAAATTAGAGCCATTTTAGAATGCAACCGTGATCAGAAATACTTTGAATACTTCGGCAACTTAATTCAGAAAGAACAAGTAAAGGAGGAGTATGAAGAGCGAGAAAGGCAGGAGTGTGAACGAATTAACCAGGAACGAAACAAAATTGCAGAGGAACAAAGTAGTCAGGTAAGGAAAGAGATAAATGCTCTCAATCAAGAGATTGAAAGATTAGAACAGGGTCTTAAAGTGGAGCAGCAGGTATGTCAGGCACCCGTAGAAGTAGCGCTCGGAAGGTGAGAAGTATTAGCACGCACGGTTCTAGCGATGGCAGAAAGAAAGGTTGATCTTTGTGAGCCTAAACGTAAGTTCACAGGTGATGCCAGATCCATAGGCCATGGCGTAGCTGTTGAGGAGCCCGACCGGATTGAGCGCGACGAGATAGTGTGCCAATGGAATACTAGAGAAGCAGCTAGGCCAGCTGTGGACGATTTGGCACAGTTATCCAGGGAGTACGTCGCGAAGGTAGCACTTGCAGAAGTCCTAAGTGACACCGATTCGCCAGACAAGAGCCCCAGTGCAGAGCTCGATCAGTCAGAAAGGCGCTCTAAAGCACAATGTAGGCAGGGCAGTGCAGTTGTGGACAGCTCCCATGTATACTAGCTACTTTGTTGCGCGAATGAAAATAGCTGCATTGTCCCTAAGTGTTTGAAGCTCGAGTAGCGGTCGAGGTAGCATTGAGAGGAATGATTTACCTGAAAATCATTCAGACTGTGCGGTCGAGATGGAAATCGTGACAGACGATATACGTGCCGGTCAGCACGAGATTCGTGCTAAGAGGAAGCGCCGTCGCAAAGTCAGGGTTGTGATAGACAGGACAACGCGGCCGAATAAAGGCGCTAAACCCAGTGGGGAGCGCAGTCAAAGAATTCGAAAGGCGCGTTTGTTTCTTGGGATGTTTCCAGACAGAGCGCGTCCGGAGGAAGAAAAGAAAGGGCCGTTCGGCGCGAAAGTGGACAAAAGCGAAGGTGGCGCGAAGAGGGCAATTATGTTCCCCTTCGTTGGGTTCTTTTCGAGGTGTGTTAGGCGTGACACAGGAGAGCAAGTCGGTAACGCGACGCAAATTGGTCATGCGCGGCAGTGAAATCGCAGTGGGATGCGTAGAAGGCATGTTGCTCGTTTGCAATGTGTCGGCGGTGGACAGCAAGGAGAATAACCTACGTGCCCTTTGTATTCCCTCGTTGACAAGACAAGTTTTCAGACCGCGCCCACCTAGAGTACGGCTTAAAATTAGGTCGCAGCCGTAGGCTAATCGGAACGAAAATCGGCGATTCAGGTTTTGTGGAAGCAGGTTGTTTCTTTATTTTTTTTGTGTTTGGTTATATGTTTTGAGATGTCCGAGACTTGAGATAGTTTGGATAAGCATATTTCGAGCTTATTCGTCGTTCGTTTATTTTAGAAGCTTAGCGATATACCGAAAGAGATCGTTTGCGCGCGCCTACATGTTTGTGAACTTTTTTTCAACGTGTCGTTCCTTTTTAGGCAAATAGGCTTCTTTTTTTTGTAACAGATACGCTTGCAGTGTGAGGTCCAGGATATTTGTTTGAAGCCTGTAGTGGCGCGCTTGATTATCACTTCACTTTTTAGAAATGTTCGCGAGTCTTGTAGTGTTAGCGTGTAAGTTAAGCAAGATTTTTTTGTTGTTCCTTTAGTTTGTGTCCTATATGGACAAGAGAAAGAAATTGTTAGTGCGTGAGTCGCACGTATTACATGTGCGTTTGTCTGCAAAGTTAAAGCGACTCTGACAGTACATCCATGATGCAAATGTGGCTCTCAATAGCACTATAGTACGTGCGATACTAGCGGATGTAAAACTGTTCATCGCGTTTGTGCTGCGTATGATATTTCATTTATCATTTATTTAGAGCATTTTCGAGTATTCTACTTTTGCTCTCTGCAGCACGACGATCTGGTTTTGGAGAACTCCGAGGGTATTGAGAGCTCGCTTTGGCGGCAAAAATTTTTGGGTCCAAATTATTGGGTCAAGCGAAGCCTGGTGGATTTAAGCGGATTTCGGGCGCTTGAGCGCTATTTGGTGCTTTGTCACTAGGAATGCTCTTCTCTGTCGGATGTTGCGAGAAAGTTGTGAATCCTGGTCTAATCTCAAAATTGTGGGCTTCAGCGAAGGTTTAGTGATTTGATGGCTGCTTTGGTGCTATTATTGGATAAGGGCCGGTGCGTTGATTTGTTCTCTAGACCCGATGGCTCTCGGTGCGAGCAATGCGCTTTCCTGTGCCCTGTGGTCGTGTGTGTGCTTGTGCATTCCCAGGGAGAAGGCCACAACGAGGTTAATTATGGGACGTCATGCTCGAGTGTGTCATCGGCCATCATTTCAAGAAGAAACCCCGAGTTCACGACTGACCACCGACGCTTCGGGCAACCCGACAGCTGGTCACCCTCAGGTCGGATCTTCCGGCGGGGGAGGAGTCTGTTGCGGCCCGAATCGGCCGGGCGCATTCTTTGGCTGTTTCCATCGAGGCAGGCAATCGGCGTCGCCCAGACGGCGACAGTGCCCGACACCGACGGTGACGGGCAAACAAGTGTCTCAAATCGGCAGTGCGCATCCTTTGGGTGCTTCCCCGATGCCACCTCTTCATCAGCGGCCGCCTACCTGGCGACGCGGCCCGACACCGGCTCAGGTGTGATGACAAAGAAGCTCACTTAGAAGCGACCACAACCGCCGACTTCGTGGAATTACTGCCGTGGGAACGGCGACTAACTCGGTTTTCCAGATGACCACGTAGTTGCGGTGAATGCGAAGGCGAGGGTGCAACATTAGAGGCGGAGTTCAGTGAACAATACGACCCCTCTGATTGGCCGCATCAAGGTCATCTGGTTCCCTAGCTAGCCGGGTCAACTAGGGAAGACAACTGTTTTATAAGGAGACACCTTGAGTGCAGTGGTGTGTCCTGACGTGTTCTGATATGTGCTCAGACATGTAGTGAGCTGAGACTTTCAAAGTGCTCCTCCATGGAGTGGGCTTCCATATTTGGAGCCACTGTAAATATGTAGAATAAACCCCTTTTTCTATCGCTCTTACTCGCGGACGTGCTCATCCCTTTGGCTGAAGGATCACCGGCCTAACGCTACCCGAGTCCCAACAACCCACAAGGAAGTGCTAATGAGCGCTTCTCTGTCCTGCGTAATCATAGAATAAATCCCGACAAAATGCTCGCACATAAATAATCGGTTCGTGGTTATCTATGAATGGACACGCACCCGCTAATACCAACAGCGTGATTTTCAACGGTTTCATTATAAAGGCCTAACACATAAGATGTTGCCTCAAACTGGGTGTTACCTACGAACGATGACAAGACAAACTGAGAGTAGCCAAATAAGCGTCTTAAATCTGACCGCCACTGCGATTCTAACTAATGTCCCTGCTGCGGCAGTGTGCATTTCGGAGTCGGCAAAACTAACCACTACGATATCGCGCTACGTTCGAGCATGGTAACCCGTGCCAGGCTTTGGGGGCCACACAGATTCGGAGGGTGGTGGTATCTCTGCATGTATTTCGGCAGCCACCAAATTCAATATGGTAGCCGACGAGGGAGGACGTTTTATTTATTTTATTTATGCAATACCCACAGCACCTTTACAGGCATTACAGTGGGGGGAAATACATAACATCAAGCGGATTCATGCTCCATGACTTACAAATATACAATATGCTACATAACGTAAGCGTAATGTTCAAAGAATAACAGTCACTATACGCATGCAGAGAGAAAAGGAAAAGTAAGAAAGAGAAAAAAGGAACATAAGTAATGTCGCATCAGTTCAACAAGGCATAAAATGTATCATTCGGTATTACATCAACCATTGACGATGGCAGCCTATTCCACTCCCGTATAGTTACAGGAAAAAAAGACATCCTGAATAATTCTGTGTGGCAAAATATTTATCGTACTTTACGAGTGTAGGTCACCTCGAGCTGATGCATAATGAGGTTCAAGTATGTAACGTTGCCCGTCTATGCCAATTGTTGAATGAAAGATGCTATGAAAAAGCTTTAAACGAAGTTTTTTTCTGCGATTGTCAAGAAATTCCTATTGTAAATTATTCTTTGCTTGTGTGGCGCTAAAAGCAAAACTATAATTTCCAGTAACAAATCTTGCAGCTAAATTTTGTATTCTTTCAATGCGTTCTTTGTCACCAAGCATCGGTGGGTCCCATACCTCGCATGCACATTCTAAGACAGACCTGACGAACGTCTTGAAGAGTAGCTCTTTAGTAGCCATACTGAAGTTTTTAGCGTTGCGCCGTAGAAACCCTAATGTCTTACCTGCATTTGCTATTACATGATCAACGTGATGATGCCATTTTAAATCAGTGGTAAAATAAACTCCTAGGTATTTATATAAGGACACCCGTGACAATGCAATGTTATCTAAGGTATACTGAAACAAACATGGTTTTTTTTTCTTACTAAATGACATGATAACCGTCTTATCTAGATTCAAACTCATGTTCCATTTACAACACCACTGAACAATGCGGCTGAGATCACATTGTAATATTCGGCAATCATATTCACGACTAATAGGCTTATACAAGATGCAATCATCAGCGTATAGTCTCAAATGTGACAGGACTCCTTCACAGATATCATTGATGAATAAAAGAAACAAAAGTGGACCCTGAACTGAGCCCTGAGGGACGCCAGAAGTGACGTCTACTCTTGATGACTCAGAACCATTCAAAACTACGTGTTGTTTGCGCAGTCTTAAGTATTCGGCAATCCATGCAATAACTTGTGTATTAATACCGTAGGTATGAAGTTTCTCAATTAACAAAGAATGGAACACAGTATCGAATGCCTTCCTGAAGTCTAAAAATATACAATGTATAGAAAATCGTTCAGCCATAGCACTGGTAATATCATGTGTGAATTCAATTGTGTCACGCAAGGCAAATTCTTTCTAAAGCCATGTTGAGAGGGATTAAATAGCGAATACAGATTCATATGTGCTACAGTACTCGAGTATAAAACGTGTTCTAAAACTTTGCATGGAAGACACGTTAAAGAAATCGGTCGATAATTAACTACGTCACTTCGCGGACCAGACTTATGAACTGGAACCACTGCACCAATCTTCCAATCATTGGGCAGGGAAGCTTCTGCCAGTGATTTTTCAAAAAAGGAGCTATAGATCGGGCACAAATTTTAACGTGATTTGTATAGCCATCAGGTCCACCGCCTTTGGCAGTATTCAATTTTAAGAGTAACAGTTCTATGCCACGTGTGCTGATAACGACGTCTTCCATATCTCCCATCGGTGCCATCTGTTCTCGCGGGGTACTTCTGCGATCATCACTGCTAGGCATCACAGTAGAAAAGACGGAAGCAAAATACTGATTAAAGTATTCCGCTTTAGCTTCGTCGTCAGAAACGACGCCGTTTTCAGAGACGAGTGACGGAATGGATGTGGCCTCTTTCCCATTTCTTTTCACGTGGTTCCAGAATTGCTTGGGGTCATCTTTGATTCTCAGCTGGATAGATTCACTAAAAGCATTCTTGGCTACGCGAATTGCCCTCTTCATTTCTGACGTAATTTCTTTCAGCTTATGCCTGTTATCACTTGACGGCACTTGAAGAAAATCATGATAAAACCTTTGCCTTTTGTGTGTAAGCCTGCGCAACGCTTTTGAAAACCAAAGCTTACTTCTACTTTGTGTTTCATTTAGGACCCTGCACGGTATGATATGCTGCCGAAGCTCTAGCATGTTGCTTTTGAGGCAAGTCTGTATTCATCTGTATTTTTATATTCAGCTTCCGTTGCAAAAACATCGTAATACCCATCCAAACCCTCCTTTATTTTATCAACTTGAGCTTTCGAATAGTTATACACAGGTCTTGCCACACTGTGCGCAGGTTTTACATGTGTATTTTCTATTTCACATAAAACAACACTATGGTCGCTAATTCCAGGAACGCCAACCGTAGAAATTACCAGTTGAGGTTGGTTTTGAACATTAAGTCCAGAACATGATTTCCTCTAGTTGGTTCAGACACTATTTGAGATAGTTCGAAGTAGAATAACTGGTGTAGTAGGCCGTATGAGATACATTCTTTCCACACGTATTAAACTCTTGCTGTACAATTCACTTTTCCAATCACATTTAAACTATTACCAATTAGTATGGGGTAGCACAACATCCACCAATCTAGAACATATTCACCTGTTACAGAAAAAGTATCTCCGCCACGCATATAACGCTTCCTACACAGCATCGACAATAACCTTCTTTAATAACTCTGGTGTGATCCCAGCTCACAATCTCTACAGATATCGTCTGAGTCATGTATATAAACTGGAAATCCATCGAAATATCAGCAACCTGCGTACTCTAGCCCAACTCCAGAGAAAAGCTCCAAATTACATGACAAGACACTTTGAGGATTGGTTAGTACCAACACCACGTTCAAACTATGGGAAACAAAGCCTTAAATACGTAATACCAACACTCTTAAATTACTATAATTCGATCCGATTTTATCTTTTTACATCATCATCCAAGGAACTGAAACTGATGAATACGGTTTCGATGTAATATCCAGTAGCGTTATGTATCTGTGTTTTTTGCATTTGTTTCTTGAGAAACATGTCATTAAAGTTATGTATACAGCTATAATATGTATGTATATGTATGTGCGCATATGTTATGCTGTCTCCCTGCAGAAACAGAGATTGTAGACTCGTCAAGCTGTTGATGTATAGCTTTTTTTCTACAGTCCCCCCATCTGTAAATCTACAGAATGGCAAATAAACAATTTCAATTTCAATTTCAAAAAATCAACAATGTTTATCATTTCCTGACACAAGCAACTCTCACTTGAAATTAGTGAGCCCTGATCGTTCCACACAACATTTGGGAGATTAAAATCTCCGCCTATAACAAGGTTGTCCGCCCGTACAGTTTCAACTGCGGATCACAAATGACATAATATATCAACAGACGAATCAGGTGGTCTATAAAAACTAGATACAGTCAAAGCACGTTTGTCGGAAAGAGTCAGTTCACAGAAAATAGCCTCACATTCTCCGAAAGGAACGGGCAGCTGTACCGATGAAATGCTTTTTTCTGTTACATGTGTAGCCATTTGGAAATAGCTCATTATCAGCTATATCGTCACTTAGCCAGGACTCAGTTCCTAAAACTACATAGGGCTTAACTAAATCAACAAGTGCGCTAAAGTCGTCAACTTTATTCTTGATACTGCGACGGTTTATGACAAGAAAAGAAACATTGCCATTGTTAAATTGACGCGGTCACTTCAGGGAAACAACCTGGTTTAGCTTCGAATTATAGACATATTTTGTGCCCTTGAACAATAAAGTATCGTACCGAAGGCTAACTTTATCGCCATCCTTCCTACGTGATTTCACAAAATCCCACAGCTGTTTTCTTTTCGCACGTACTTCATTGGAGAAATTTTCAGATATAGCAAACTGGCTATTTTTCAACTTTCTGGCGTTCTCTAATATTAACAGTTTTTCTTTGTACGAGGTAAAACTTGCTATTAAAGGGCGATTCTTACCACTCTGAAACCTTCCAAGGCGATGCGCACGCTCAATTGACAGGTTCCGTAAGCCAAACTTAGATTCACACAGTTCAAGAATTTTGCGCATAGAATACGCATTTCTTTCGGGATTATCACTTTCGTTGACGCCATAGAAAACCAAATTGCAACGCCGGCTCTGGTTTTCCAGATTGTCGACTTTAGCCTGACAACGACTTGATCAATCGACGCTGTTCGTCACATTCGCTCTTGCATTCACTGACGGTTGCGCAAAGCTGATCGAAGTTTGTTAACTTTGCTTCCACTGATGTAATGCGTCCGCTAAGGACATCTATGGCATGCTTATTCTCTGTCTGTGTTACCTCGATAGCAGCAAGTTTCGCCTTAATGTCTTCCTGACGGTCAAGCAGCAGCTGCAGTTTTTCCCGAGTTATGGGTCCCAGGTTAATTTCGACGTCTCCGCACAAAAGAAAGTAGAAGGCGTAACGCCGCAAAAGACGAAAACAACATTTAGACAGCCGTCTGAGTTTACAGCATTTTTTACACAGGAAACTGTGTGGAGTGGAACCAGCAAAACAAAGGCCGCAGCCAAATGAGACAATTTGTGTTACTAACCTGGAAGAACAGTAAAAACAGCGTGAGCGGCATCGTCGTTGCCGTGCCGCTTCCACGCCCTAACGACGCACTGCAGACGCCTCCCTTATGTAGCTCGGTGATAAGCTCGCAGCACTGCCACTGTTCGTAGACTGGTACGGGACATTGACCAAACTCAGCTGAACTGCACATAGCCGCAAAGTTCAAGGCCGCATCCGTCCCGTTCACCAGCGCGTCGGTT
>NC_051154.1:249794937-249859937 GCF_013339745.2 Dermacentor silvarum
GCTGAACTGCACATAGCCGCAAAGTTCAAGGCCGCATCCGTCCCGTTCCGCAGCGCGTCGGTTCGAATGGCTGTCGAAGGTGAACTGTAGGCCCACCCTACCGATGAACAGCAAAAGCCTCACTATGGCAAAGGGGAAGCCTCAAGCAAGGGAAACCGCTGACCTGGAAGAACAGCAAAAACAGCGTGAACGGCATCGTCGTTGCCGTGCCGGTTCCACGCCCTAACGACGCACTGCAGACGCCTCCCTTATGTAGCTCGGTGATAAGCTCGCAGCACTGCCACTGTTCGTAGACTGGTACGGGACATTGACCAAACTCAGCTGAACTGCACATAGCCGCAAAGTTCAAGGCCGCATCCGTCCCGTTCCGCAGCGCGTCGGTTCGAATGGCTGTCGAAGGTGAACTGTAGGCCCACCCTACCGATGAACAGCAAAAGCCTCACTATGGCAAAGGGGAAGCCTCAAGCAAGGGAAACCGCTGACCTGGAAGAACAGCAAAAACAGCGTGAACGGCATCGTCGTTGCCGTGCCGGTTCCACGCCCTAACGACGCACTGCAGACGCCTCCCTTATGTAGCTCGGTGATAAGCTCGCAGCACTGCCACTGTTCGTAGACTGGTACGGGACATTGACCAAACTCAGCTGAACTGCACATAGCCGCAAAGTTCAAGGCCGCATCCGTCCCGTTCCGCAGCGCGTCGGTTCGAATGGCTGTCGAAGGTGAACTGTAGGCCCACCCTACCGATGAACAGCAAAAGCCTCACTATGGCAAAGGGGAAGCCTCAAGCAAGGGAAACCGCTGACCTGGAAGAACAGCAAAAACAGCGTGAACGGCATCGTCGTTGCCGTGCCGGTTCCACGCCCTAACGACGCACTGCAGACGCCTCCCTTATGTAGCTCGGTGATAAGCTCGCAGCACTGCCACTGTTCGTAGACTGGTACGGGACATTGACCAAACTCAGCTGAACTGCACATAGCCGCAAAGTTCAAGGCCGCATCCGTCCCGTTCCGCAGCGCGTCGGTTCGAATGGCTGTCGAAGGTGAACTGTAGGCCCACCCTACCGATGAACAGCAAAAGCCTCACTATGGCAAAGGGGAAGCCTCAAGCAAGGGAAACCGCTGACCTGGAAGAACAGCAAAAACAGCGTGAACGGCATCGTCGTTGCCGTGCCGGTTCCACGCCCTAACGACGCACTGCAGACGCCTCCCTTATGTAGCTCGGTGATAAGCTCGCAGCACTGCCACTGTTCGTAGACTGGTACGGGACATTGACCAAACTCAGCTGAACTGCACATAGCCGCAAAGTTCAAGGCCGCATCCGTCCCGTTCCGCAGCGCGTCGGTTCGAATGGCTGTCGAAGGTGAACTGTAGGCCCACCCTACCGATGAACAGCAAAAGCCTCACTATGGCAAAGGGGAAGCCTCAAGCAAGGGAAACCGCTGACCTGGAAGAACAGCAAAAACAGCGTGAACGGCATCGTCGTTGCCGTGCCGGTTCCACGCCCTAACGACGCACTGCAGACGCCTCCCTTATGTAGCTCGGTGATAAGCTCGCAGCACTGCCACTGTTCGTAGACTGGTACGGGACATTGACCAAACTCAGCTGAACTGCACATAGCCGCAAAGTTCAAGGCCGCATCCGTCCCGTTCCGCAGCGCGTCGGTTCGAATGGCTGTCGAAGGTGAACTGTAGGCCCACCCTACCGATGAACAGCAAAAGCCTCACTATGGCAAAGGGGAAGCCTCAAGCAAGGGAAACCGCTGACCTGGAAGAACAGCAAAAACAGCGTGAACGGCATCGTCGTTGCCGTGCCGGTTCCACGCCCTAACGACGCACTGCAGACGCCTCCCTTATGTAGCTCGGTGATAAGCTCGCAGCACTGCCACTGTTCGTAGACTGGTACGGGACATTGACCAAACTCAGCTGAACTGCACATAGCCGCAAAGTTCAAGGCCGCATCCGTCCCGTTCCGCAGCGCGTCGGTTCGAATGGCTGTCGAAGGTGAACTGTAGGCCCACCCTACCGATGAACAGCAAAAGCCTCACTATGGCAAAGGGGAAGCCTCAAGCAAGGGAAACCGCTGACCTGGAAGAACAGCAAAAACAGCGTGAACGGCATCGTCGTTGCCGTGCCGGTTCCACGCCCTAACGACGCACTGCAGACGCCTCCCTTATGTAGCTCGGTGATAAGCTCGCAGCACTGCCACTGTTCGTAGACTGGTACGGGACATTGACCAAACTCAGCTGAACTGCACATAGCCGCAAAGTTCAAGGCCGCATCCGTCCCGTTCCGCAGCGCGTCGGTTCGAATGGCTGTCGAAGGTGAACTGTAGGCCCACCCTACCGATGAACAGCAAAAGCCTCACTATGGCAAAGGGGAAGCCTCAAGCAAGGGAAACCGCTGACCTGGAAGAACAGCAAAAACAGCGTGAACGGCATCGTCGTTGCCGTGCCGGTTCCACGCCCTAACGACGCACTGCAGACGCCTCCCTTATGTAGCTCGGTGATAAGCTCGCAGCACTGCCACTGTTCGTAGACTGGTACGGGACATTGACCAAACTCAGCTGAACTGCACATAGCCGCAAAGTTCAAGGCCGCATCCGTCCCGTTCCGCAGCGCGTCGGTTCGAATGGCTGTCGAAGGTGAACTGTAGGCCCACCCTACCGATGAACAGCAAAAGCCTCACTATGGCAAAGGGGAAGCCTCAAGCAAGGGAAACCGCTGACCTGGAAGAACAGCAAAAACAGCGTGAACGGCATCGTCGTTGCCGTGCCGGTTCCACGCCCTAACGACGCACTGCAGACGCCTCCCTTATGTAGCTCGGTGATAAGCTCGCAGCACTGCCACTGTTCGTAGACTGGTACGGGACATTGACCAAACTCAGCTGAACTGCACATAGCCGCAAAGTTCAAGGCCGCATCCGTCCCGTTCCGCAGCGCGTCGGTTCGAATGGCTGTCGAAGGTGAACTGTAGGCCCACCCTACCGATGAACAGCAAAAGCCTCACTATGGCAAAGGGGAAGCCTCAAGCAAGGGAAACCGCTGACCTGGAAGAACAGCAAAAACAGCGTGAACGGCATCGTCGTTGCCGTGCCGGTTCCACGCCCTAACGACGCACTGCAGACGCCTCCCTTATGTAGCTCGGTGATAAGCTCGCAGCACTGCCACTGTTCGTAGACTGGTACGGGACATTGACCAAACTCAGCTGAACTGCACATAGCCGCAAAGTTCAAGGCCGCATCCGTCCCGTTCCGCAGCGCGTCGGTTCGAATGGCTGTCGAAGGTGAACTGTAGGCCCACCCTACCGATGAACAGCAAAAGCCTCACTATGGCAAAGGGGAAGCCTCAAGCAAGGGAAACCGCTGACCTGGAAGAACAGCAAAAACAGCGTGAACGGCATCGTCGTTGCCGTGCCGGTTCCACGCCCTAACGACGCACTGCAGACGCCTCCCTTATGTAGCTCGGTGATAAGCTCGCAGCACTGCCACTGTTCGTAGACTGGTACGGGACATTGACCAAACTCAGCTGAACTGCACATAGCCGCAAAGTTCAAGGCCGCATCCGTCCCGTTCCGCAGCGCGTCGGTTCGAATGGCTGTCGAAGGTGAACTGTAGGCCCACCCTACCGATGAACAGCAAAAGCCTCACTATGGCAAAGGGGAAGCCTCAAGCAAGGGAAACCGCTGACCTGGAAGAACAGCAAAAACAGCGTGAACGGCATCGTCGTTGCCGTGCCGGTTCCACGCCCTAACGACGCACTGCAGACGCCTCCCTTATGTAGCTCGGTGATAAGCTCGCAGCACTGCCACTGTTCGTAGACTGGTACGGGACATTGACCAAACTCAGCTGAACTGCACATAGCCGCAAAGTTCAAGGCCGCATCCGTCCCGTTCCGCAGCGCGTCGGTTCGAATGGCTGCCGAAGGTGAACTGTAGGCCCACCCTACCGATGAACAGCAAAAGCCTCACTATGGCAAAGGGGAAGCCTCAAGCAAGGGAAACCGCTGACCTGGAAGAACAGCAAAAACAGCGTGAACGGCATCGTCGTTGCCGTGCCGGTTCCACGCCCTAACGACGCACTGCAGACGCCTCCCTTATGTAGCTCGGTGATAAGCTCGCAGCACTGCCACTGTTCGTAGACTGGTACGGGACATTGACCAAACTCAGCTGAACTGCACATAGCCGCAAAGTTCAAGGCCGCATCCGTCCCGTTCCGCAGCGCGTCGGTTCGAATGGCTGTCGAAGGTGAACTGTAGGCCCACCCTACCGATGAACAGCAAAAGCCTCACTATGGCAAAGGGGAAGCCTCAAGCAAGGGAAACCGCTGACCTGGAAGAACAGCAAAAACAGCGTGAACGGCATCGTCGTTGCCGTGCCGGTTCCACGCCCTAACGACGCACTGCAGACGCCTCCCTTATGTAGCTCGGTGATAAGCTCGCAGCACTGCCACTGTTCGTAGACTGGTACGGGACATTGACCAAACTCAGCTGAACTGCACATAGCCGCAAAGTTCAAGGCCGCATCCGTCCCGTTCCGCAGCGCGTCGGTTCGAATGGCTGTCGAAGGTGAACTGTAGGCCCACCCTACCGATGAACAGCAAAAGCCTCACTATGGCAAAGGGGAAGCCTCAAGCAAGGGAAACCGCTGACCTGGAAGAACAGCAAAAACAGCGTGAACGGCATCGTCGTTGCCGTGCCGGTTCCACGCCCTAACGACGCACTGCAGACGCCTCCCTTATGTAGCTCGGTGATAAGCTCGCAGCACTGCCACTGTTCGTAGACTGGTACGGGACATTGACCAAACTCAGCTGAACTGCACATAGCCGCAAAGTTCAAGGCCGCATCCGTCCCGTTCCGCAGCGCGTCGGTTCGAATGGCTGTCGAAGGTGAACTGTAGGCCCACCCTACCGATGAACAGCAAAAGCCTCACTATGGCAAAGGGGAAGCCTCAAGCAAGGGAAACCGCTGACCTGGAAGAACAGCAAAAACAGCGTGAACGGCATCGTCGTTGCCGTGCCGGTTCCACGCCCTAACGACGCACTGCAGACGCCTCCCTTATGTAGCTCGGTGATAAGCTCGCAGCACTGCCACTGTTCGTAGACTGGTACGGGACATTGACCAAACTCAGCTGAACTGCACATAGCCGCAAAGTTCAAGGCCGCATCCGTCCCGTTCCGCAGCGCGTCGGTTCGAATGGCTGTCGAAGGTGAACTGTAGGCCCACCCTACCGATGAACAGCAAAAGCCTCACTATGGCAAAGGGGAAGCCTCAAGCAAGGGAAACCGCTGACCTGGAAGAACAGCAAAAACAGCGTGAACGGCATCGTCGTTGCCGTGCCGGTTCCACGCCCTAACGACGCACTGCAGACGCCTCCCTTATGTAGCTCGGTGATAAGCTCGCAGCACTGCCACTGTTCGTAGACTGGTACGGGACATTGACCAAACTCAGCTGAACTGCACATAGCCGCAAAGTTCAAGGCCGCATCCGTCCCGTTCCGCAGCGCGTCGGTTCGAATGGCTGCCGAAGGTGAACTGTAGGCCCACCCCACCGATGAACAGCAAAAGCCTCACTATGGCAAAGGGGAAGCCTCAAGCAAGGGAAACCGCTGACCTGGAAGAACAGCCGCGATTGCCGGCTCACCCTTGTACGCCTTCACTCGCACACACAGCGCACTGCGCGCGACGACGATTTTATCGCCGTTGGATTTTCACGGAACCTCACGGCGATGGCGACAGCGACGACGATGGCGACGACGCTGACGGCAGAAATGCGCTTGAAGTGTCCATATAATTGCTATCGCAATAAAAAAAAGTACAAATTGCGTTGAAATATAGGCCAATTTAGGTCCAGATAAAGCGTAATAAACGAAGCCACAAGGACGTCTGAAGCCCCAAGCACGAAGATTAGACAAATCCATGTACTGCCCATCATTGCCTTTGTTGCTGAACGATCGCAGCGCCAGAGTTCATTGTGGTATCTGCAGGAAACTCTACGGTCAAACCCCGCAATTAAATTCTTCCAACCAGCAATGTGTGATCTGTCGCCTCTTGGATCATTTCATTTAAGCTTGCGCAAGAAAAAAAGCAGAACAAACAAACCAACAATGAATCGATCAAGTGAGCAATCGAATAAGCAAGGAAAACAGGGGCTTCCACAGCTTCGGCGCGCTGTAGCATTGCCCACGTCGTGCCCAATGAGTTGCTACTGTACGGCGGGAAGGAATCACGTCGCCAAGCTTATCGCAGGTGGAGAAAACAGCTCGCAAGCGCACGCTTAGTGGGTTGGGGCAAAGGACCACAAAAATAAATAAATAATAAAGAAGAGCGTCAAAATAACCTCCGTGGCATAGAAACCCAAGGTGACAAGCCGCAATCTTATCGGCTTGTTTTTTCAGACTCCGGCCGAACGCGTCGTGCGAGTCCTTCCTCCCTTGCCTGTGGGAACAACGAGGGCAGGATCGTCCCGGCGGCGGCGTATCAGAGCGTGCGTTGCCGGCTGGCCAGCGTGGATGCTGCGCCCTGGCCGCTTCTTCCGCCCGCACCACCAGCTACAGACCGGTGCACGAAACTGGGCCGCCGCCATACGGTCCGCCGTGCGCGGACCTTCCGCCACCGAACACAGCCGCCAGGGGGGCGCACGTTCGCGAGCGTCGGATGATCCGCGGCCGATTACATGAAGCATTTTCACCCGCGGGTAAGTTTACCCACGGGTGGAGAAGCTGCTAAGTGTCTTTCAGACAAATGGGTTCGGTGCCGCTTTCAGCACCGGAATGAAGTGCCTCCTTTATTGTTCCTTTCGTTTTGCGACATCTCGGCTATGTAGTCCTAATCACTGCCAAGTGCGGTTTGAATGTACTGCTTGGTAGAAGACTCGGTGTGCTCGTTAGCTCACCCATATGAGTGTGCCGATGAGATGGCTGAAGGGAAGAGCTTGCGACGCTTGGGCGCACCGTATGAAACAGAGTTCTGTTTCAGCTGTGGAGACAGTAAATACAGCTGATCAAGGCAATTGATTAATTTCGCGAGAATATAGTGAACGAAAAGTAGAATCATTTGCGTTTATTTCGATGAGGAGCGATGTATCGATGATACAACCTAACATAAAAAAAATTAAGCAGACTCAACTCCAGTTGACATCTATACGTAATGCGAAGTATTCACGGTTTGATAGAGAATGATTCTCACGAATCATGTAACTGTCCTTGCAGAGAACGGTTAATGCTTTTGCGACGTGTTGCGAACTGATGTGGATTACAGCGCATGGTGTGGTTTCTTGTTGTTGTGATGCCCAGTGACCCAAGTTGGTGTCAAGGAGGTTCATTGAAGCGCGGCACATACCAATTGGCACGTACCTAAGGGAACGGTCAACAGTACGCAGTAACCCAAGATGGCGTCAAAGAGGTCCACTGTAGAGCGGCACATATACCCAGTGGCACATACTTAGTGCCCATCGGGATCGGCCCACGAAAACGACCAGATAGTCGTTACAGAAAACTCGGTTCAACTCGCCAAGAATGCTTCGCATTAAAAAGTGTGCATCGTAAAGCTGCTCGAAACGAATAAATCATGCTTGCGGACGCCCACGTTCCGACACAATAAAACTGCGACTTGGGCGAGTTGGTATAATGCTTCATCTTGAAATAAAACAGGGCGCAAAAAACGAAGACGGATAAAACAAGAAACACACACCATGTATGCGTCTCTCGTTCTATCCGTCCTCGTTCCTGTGCGCTGTTTTGTTTCAAGATTTCCGACACAATAATCAATACGCTGTAGCGCACCATAGAAGCAACCAGTTGCCCAGCGGCGGATATGGGAAAAGCGCTAACCCAAGCGTCTAGCCTAGTTGAACGCGGGAACGGAAAATGTTCTTTTTCGGTCCGTAGACTTGTTTTCTCCAGATCGCGGAGGGAAATGCTTTTTTTTTCTCATTTTGTCTCCGGTTTGTTATCGTGATTTACACTGCCACGATATCTTCATGGCGTGTAAAAATTGCAGCCCGCGCGGGTGCATTTTCATTCGGCTTCAGTTTACATTCGGCGGCCGCGACCACGAGTCAAACCTGCAATCACGCGTGACCCGGAGCAGAACGCCGCAGCGGCGGCCGCTCACAATATATATTGTGTTGCGTAATAAAAGAAAACATGGACGCGATTCACCGTCAAACGAGCCTTTCGAAGTTACTATTAAAAATTAAAAACAAAAACGACAACATAAACATAATTGCTTCAATACGCAAAAGAGAAAGAAAAACGAATGAGAAAAAAAAAAGAAAAACGGAATCACACCGTCAGCCATCACCGGTAATCAAACATATTGTGCTATAGCTGGAACGAAAGTTTTGCATCAGCGGGTCGGGTCGGCTCGTACTCGGTATCTCTCTGGCTCAGCGACTGAACCAGCTAAATATACTTATTGCTGCCAGCATGCACTCAAAGAGCTTTGGATGCTTTCAAAATGCAAAAACATGCGCTGGAGGACGAAATAACATCGACGGAGAAGAAAGGCCGCATGAAGCGATAACGAAAGGAGAAAGCGGGCCTGCTAGACGTAGAAAAAAAAAAATAAAGACTGTCCCATCGGGAAGACGGGGTTCAGCATACATGTCTGATGATGATGAAATGAGACATGCTCACCTCTACCCCCACGATCGAAACGGGTGTCCATTTTCTTTTGGATGACAAGAGACGTTGATCTAGTGCGATTGGCGATGGCTGAGCACAGCTCTCTCGCTATGGCTGCGACAACCACACCTCCTGCCCCGGGATCGGCTGAAGGTTAGCAGATGGACCGCAAACACTGATACACAGTGTTACGGATCCTGTGCTATCTACAAAATAGGTGCGCGCCTTGGATCCATGGCTCACTTTCAAATCCGTAAAATGCGCAAGGCAAGTAAATTATTAGGAATTCTTGGAAACCTTTTTTTTTTTTTTGCAATTTACACCCCCTTATCTTGTCCGCATGTCCAGTTAGCGCGGATGCGCTAAGGTACGGGTAGTTTCATTGTTAAAGAGAACGCATATTTGCAGATCATGAGCACATATTCTTCAGTGGTAAGTCCGGAAACGTCGAACTTTTCGCCATGTGCCACGCAGAAGATATATAGAGCTGGCTATTGCAAGTATATCTGCATAATGCATCGACAGCACTTCATCAGCCGCCAGCAGCTGCAGCACGTCGATGCCTTCATGTTCTGTTTAACAATGGACGCAGCTCCCCACTGCAGTTGTTATTAAAATGGAAAATTTTTGGTCTGAGCGCCCTGTATATGTCCGGAACGCGGTGAGAAATTGAGCTTCCGACTTTTCTCGCCTGATTCACCCATCGGCTTCGTCGTCTTGAAGCTCGAGCACATTCCTTGCTAAAAACACTGTCTCTATTTTTACTCTATCGCGAACTTGACTGATTCTCTCTTTTCATTGCCTATGGTCATGTCACTCTTTCAGTGACTGGTCATACCGCTCGTATAACACTAGTGTCCGACTTTTCATCTGCGCAAAATTTCCTCAATCACGCTGATTTAGAACTAGTACGGTAACGTTCGACGCGATTTGGCTTGGGTGACGTCACTCCGGAGTTGGCACGAAGGTGTATGCGAAGAGGGAGGATAAAAACTGTTACGTCCGTGATGCGGTCGTCTCTCATGCGCCCTTGTCTTTTCTTTCTTCTAGCAGGCATCCGAAAGGTTGATAAAATTAATTCAGCGTAATTTCGGCGAGCGAGTCAAGAGAGAAAGAAAGCGAAACCCTGCCCCTCCCTCCCGCACCTCTCAGACCGAAGTGTTTTTTTTTTTTTCTTTTTTCTGCCGTTTTCTTTTTTTCTTGTTCCCGTCGCGGCTGCCCTTTACGCTCCCAAAGTGAGACACACTACCCACTCTCCATAAATAGACGAAGGAAAGATAATGCAAAGACGACCAAGTCGAGCCCCAAAAAAACGCGCGTCATTTGCGTATTCAAGCCACTCGCGTTTCTCTTCTTCCAAACCGATAGGATCTCGGCCTCCCAATTAGGCCTAGTTGGGCGCGCGGCAGCAGTGGCGCTCCGCGCCGCCGGTTTGCGGCGACGCGCAAAATAGCAAGGCAGAAACAAAGGGACCCTCGAAATAGAGACGGCACCACCGGCGCGCCCCCTCCCGGCGGCCCAGAAAGGAAAGAGGAGAGCCCACCGGCTTTCACTTCCTTTCTTTTATTTATTTCCACAAGATTACCTGTCGCCCGGTAGCCGCAGAAAATGCACGAGGCAGGAAGCAATTCGTCGCCGATATCGGCGCAACCCGCCGCGCCATCGTCGGCACGCGCGCTCTGCTCGCAATGGCCGCGTTGTTGGCAAATTCCCTCCCCACCTCTCTTCTCTGCACGCCTCCTTACGCCGTGTTACCCGCGTCGTAGACTCGGAACGGTTACTATAGTAACTGAAGGGGTGTGTGCCCGTGCTGAAAAAAAAAAAAAAAAAACGAAGATTCACCGATGCACATCGCAAACGAGGGTGCACGCGTCAGCATTCGGTTGCCAAAATTATTACTAATGCGGTGCGAGAGGCGCTGTGGGAAGCAAAGGACGCGCCATGAAGAGACACATTTAGGATCTGCCAGTCGTCTCTGCCTGTTTTTAAGAGGACGTCGGTAGTGACTGCGCTGGGCTGTGCCGACTGTGTACCACCCTTCAAACTTTTTTCATTTTTCAATATTTTTTTTTACCTAGAGCAGATAAAAAAGTATTGTCTGCGCACATAGCACTAGTCTGTCTTTTCAGGTGGATTTCCGGAGGAAAAGTCGCATTGTCCAGATGGATAATTAAAAGATTCCCTAATTAACTTTTTCATTACCCACTTCTCAGCGCATGTTGAATTTGCGAAATTGAAGCCGGACAGTATAGTGAAGTCATGTCTGCTTAGCAGAAATCCTGAGGACAGCAACACTATCGAAATATCTACCCCCAAAATAGGCTAAACAAATTGCGAAACTGCCAACTGGAGCGCCAATCTGTTTCGTAGCGCACTTTAAAGGCGGATATCCCGAAATGGGAGCTATAGTCCTAGGATTTCAGCCGAACAGATGTGACGTCACTATGCTCGGCTTCATTTTCGCCATGTCAAGATGTGCCCTAATGTTGATAACGAACAGGTTATTAGCAAACCCTTTTAATTAGGTACCTGGACATAACCATTTATCTTCCAAGTATATGTATGCCTCTTCGGACAATCAGCCCGGATTGCGCTATATTCTCCATGCGATAAAAAGATGAGGAAGTTTTACAAATAGCATCCCCAAACGGATTTGCACACCCTGAAACACAAACTCATTTGTACGCCTTTGGCGTTCTTTTGTTCAGTCTGCGCGTGACTTGGTACGCCTGGCTGATAGCGAAAACTATATTCGTCGAACAAGCGCGCACACAACACACACACCACACACACCCACACACACACACACACACACACACACCACACACACGCACAAACACACACGCCCCCCCCCACACACACGCACACACACACACACACACACACACACACACACAGCACGCACAAAAACACACGCCCCCCCCACCACACACGCGCACACACACACGCACAAACACCACACCCCCCCACACACAGGCTCGCGCGCACACACATTCTTCACTACAGTGTTTTAGCTGTGCGCTTTTGCGCTGCACACAGCTCACACACTAACATTCTATACACACACACCACACACGGTGAGCTACACACACCCACACACACACACCACCGACACACAAATGCACAGGCACGCGCTGCGCACGCACTCTTACACACCGGCATATGCTAAGCAAATGCCACACAGCCGCACACGCAGGCGCGCGAACATGCGCAAACGACTCACACTACTGCAGCTACTTTCGTAGCGGAGCGTAAGCGGCGCTCTGCTAAATTGTCTATACTAGAGTGTTTAGCTGAGCGCTTGCTGTCCGCTCCGTCAGACCGGCATATGCTAGCAAATGCCACACAACCGCTTAGCGGGAACGCTATTGCGCTTGCGCACAACGCTCATACCGGCAGCGGAACGAAGATCGCGTCCCTCGCTCCGCTACAAAGCCGACTGAGCGGAGCGTGACAGCGTGTCTACTTGGCCTCTTCGTCGTTTTGCAGCCGAGTTGATAGCGCGTCGCTTATCAAATGCGAAATCTACGCAGTTCCCTGCAGTATCTCAGAGCGTGAAATCTGAGCGTAGCGGAGCGTAAGCGGCGCTCTGCTAAAATTGTCTATACTAGAGTGTTTTAGCTGAGCGCTTGCTGTCCGCTCCGTCAGACCGGCATATGCTAGCAAATGCCACACAACCGCTTAGCGGGAACGCTATTGCGCTTGCGCACAACGCTCATACCGGCAGCGGAACGAAGATCGCGTCCCTCGCTCCGCTACAAAGCCGACTGAGCGGAGCGTGACAGCGTGTCTACTTGGCCTCTCCGTCGTTTTGCAGCCGAGTTGATAGCGCGTCGCTTATCAAATGCGAAATCTACGCAGTTCCCTGCAGTATCTCAGAGCGTGAAATCTGAGCGTAGCGGAGCGTAAGCGGCGCTCTGCTAAAATTGTCTATACTAGAGTGTTTTAGCTGAGCGCTTGCTGTCCGCTCCGTCAGACCGGCATATGCTAGCAAATGCCACACAACCGCTTAGCGGGAACGCTAGTGCGCTTGCGCACAACGCTCATACCGGCAGCGGAACGAAGATCGCGTCCCTCGCTCCGCTACAAAGCCGACTGAGCGGAGCGTGACAGCGTGTCTACTTGGCCTCTCCGTCGTTTTGCAGCCGAGTTGATAGCGCGTCGCTTATCAAATGCGAAATCTACGCAGTTCCCTGCAGTATCTCAGAGCGTGAAATCTGAGCGTAGCGGAGCGTAAGCGGCGCTCTGCTAAAATTGTCTATACTAGAGTGTTTTAGCTGAGCGCTTGCTGTCCGCTCCGTCAGACCGGCATATGCTAGCCAATGCCACACAACCGCTTAGCGGGAAAGCTAGTGCGCTTGCGCACAACGCTCATACCGGCAGCGGAACGAAGAACGCGTCCCTCGTTCCGCTACAAAGCCGACTGAGCGGAGCGTGACAGCGTGTCTACTTGGCCTCTCCGTCGTTTTGCAGCCGAGTTGATAGCGCGTCGCTCGCGTCTCGGCAAGACGCTCCTATCAAATGCGAAATCTACGCAGTTCCTTGCAGTATCTCAGCGCGTTAAATCTGAGCAGAGCGCTAGCGTAAGCGGCGTTCTGCTAAAACTGTCTACTGTCTCCCGAATTCTTCGATGCGTGTCAGACTTTGTGGAATCAGTTTAAAGCGTCGGCCGTAAGAGCACGAAACAAGAAATAAAATGCTAAACAATGGAAAACTAAACCCCCACCTGCCCCCAGAAAGAAAGAAAGAAAGAAAGAAAGAAAGAAAGAAAGAAAGAAAGAAAGAAAGAAAGAGAGAAGGAAAGAAAGAAAAAAAAGACCTCGACCGAACTGGGTTTCCATTTCGGGTCAACCTCGTCGTCCCATTCTCGTCCACGCTCTTTCAGCCAGTCAGCGCGTCCGTCAAAAAAAGGGTCGGGTTATTTTACAACCACTGACGTAAGTTTATCGTGTAACCCGACGGCTCGGCGATGAGCGTGGCTGCACTATGTAAACCCAGATGCAGTAGAGCAGCGCAAACGGACAATCGAATAAATTGTCTCGCGTCGAAGCGAAGCCTTTTGATCGAGAATAGAGGCTATTAAAAAAGCCACTGCTGATGAGCGTTATGAGTGACATAAAGAGAAAAATAAATGCAAGCACTTTTCACTAGGCGTGTATAGACGGTTGAAAATAAAGTACCTCTTAAATTTTGACACATGAAACGCAATTTCGCGTAAAATAAATCATTATGCCATTAATGCCTTGTGTCATGAACACGAGCCGATTCGCTTGAATGCCCACTCTAACTCACTGGTATGCAAGCTGTCTTTGAAAGTCCCAGGTCAATCTACCCTAGCTGTCTTATTGACTAATGTCAACATTTCAAGAGTTTCTTTTTGTTCCCATTACGCGATGAATGAAAAAAAATAACAGGTGCAAGAAAATTATTATGCACAGATTAACAGTAAACGGATATGTAAAGGAAACGAAACGAAACAAAATGAATGAATGAATGAATGAACTATGTTTTTTGCATGCAGGACGAGATTCGCATTACTTCTTTAGAGAACCAACCAAGTACACCTGGTAAACTGTTGACCTGCTCTCATGTCAACTCGCTCGTTTTAACGCCTCTAAAACAATAACTGTACAAGATAAAAAAAATAATAAAACCAAGCTCGACACCAATTTTATATCTTGGAAATTCCGACGTGAGACGACTGCCCTCAATCAAATGTCTTGGTGTTTGTTTTGAGGAACAGGTGCCGTGAAATGCGCAGATGTTGTTCTTAGTAAAACATCCAGGGTTTGTGGCGTATACTTTCAATTACGGCTCGACTTGCCGAAGACGGTTCACTTTCTCATTTATAGTGGCTGTCCTCACAGAAGTTACGGCCACTTATAGTATGGGGCATGAAGACAACAACATCATACAAAATAGAAAGAAAAGGAAAACGAAAAAGACGATGTATGTTTTATGGTGAACGCTCCTACGACAGTCAAACAAAGCGATCGGCTTTCAAGAAACGAATAGCATTGCGCTTCCAGACTTTTATAAAACAAGATTAAGTAAGCGTTATAAAATAGGGTAAATTTAATGCGGAGATTCCTTTTGTTCGTTTCTATTCCTTTTTTCTTTAACCCTTCATCGTTCGCGACCGGCCGATCTGGTGAGCACCTTTCGAGCCATTGACGAAGCGCGACAAAGAACATAATTCCAAGTTTAAGGGTGAAAGCGCGTGACACGTCTCTCTGCCAAGTGCGGAGCGTTCCGCGTAGGCGAACAAATTACGGAGATGGGTGCTGTGTTACCTTCTGTCCCATATCTCTTAAATCAGGCTCTACTGATGTAAGCAGTTCTGTCCTTCCCTCATTTTGTACGAACTCTAACAAGCACCCCTTTATCTACGACAAGCATAACAACGTCTTTACGGGTCGAATGACGAGATCTACCGCCGCAATCTATTGATTTTTTGTATGTATACATATATGTGTAGAAATCGAGATGGATACTTCGCATTACGCAGACTACGATATTGTCTTTCCCTCCACTGTCTGATGTGTTAGTTTGCTGTACACTCGTCACTAACTCTTATTACTTCCTCTTTATTCGGTATTGTCTACACACGCCAGTATTTTTTATGTGCCCTTGTGGTTACTTTGCATGTTGTCATGTAGGGTCGCCGACCCTGCTAAGCCGATAGGTGGCGTTTTATTCACGACCTCCGCACCACTGTATTTCTGTTTTTTTTTTGATCAAATAAACTGCTCGAACTGTTCAAATGAGTATTGAATATTCGTAATGTTTGTTTAAACACCTGTCAGAGCTGATGAAAAAAGCTTTTAACTGCAGCGAACGCTGTCTTTTCGAGTCCTGAAACGATATACTATATTCCAATGATAACTTTAAGTGAAAATATATGGTTGCTCACCATACCTCAGGACTGCTTTTGCTGTGCATAGAGCGTGTACAGTCCAACAACACACGAGCCACGTACTCACAGCAGCCTCACCGCACGCGCAATAAATTGCACGATTTTTCTGGAGAAGATCTGTGAAAGCGACACCATGACGCAAGTCTTGTAACTATAACGGGTATTTTTTTTTAGAAGTTCCGAAATTAAAAAAAAAAATCGCCCGCTTCAGACAGCACAATTCTAATCCTTGATCTAAATTACTCGATGAGGCGGCCATTACTTCTACGAGAAATCAAAATGCCTAATTAAATAATTAACACATTGCCCTAATTTTTTATTTAATGATTTTACGGCAAATATTTAAATCTGCGAATTGTACCATGCGAACTCGCAAGGCGTATGCACCTGGAACGAATTCTCAGGACTGCACCAGTTTCGAGATATTAATTTTCAATGTGTCCGACAAAATGCAATGGCGTTCTAGTTACTTCTTTTAAGAAAACGCTGTTTTATGCATGGAAGCCGGAAAGTAACTGGAACAGCAATGCATTTCGTCGGACACATTGAAAATTAATATCTCGAAACTGGTGCATTCCTGAGAATTCGTTCCAAGTGCATACGCCTTGCGAACTAACCGGCTATAATTCGTAGATTGAAATATGAGCCGTAAAGTAATTAATTCAATGTTTATTGACGTAATAATGTTAAATATTTAATGAAGCATTTTGATTTCTCGTAGAATTAATGACCGCCTCAACGAGTAATCTAGTATCTAGGGATAGTATTGTGCTATCTGCCACAGGCAATTTTAAAAAATGGCGGATCTTCTAAAAAAAACGAAAGAAAAAAAAAACCACCCGGTATAGTACGTACAAACCATTCGACCGCTGGAAGGCTCACTTTACAATTGTGCTGAAAATATATCGGCGGAATAAAAAGAGTGACAAAGTTTTGATTCAATTCGACATATTCTCCAAGAAGTTTCACATTCATGGCAGCTTGTTTTCTATGAGCAGTTTCTTGACTCAACAAAACACTGCGAACGCTGGTAGGTGTAATAATGCTGTGATGCAGCGATTACTTAAACGTTAATTTGATGGAACGTTAGCTTCTCTTTAAACTTTTGTTTTGTTTTTATGTTCGGAGACAGAAGATAGCCAGATGATGCAAGGTAAATGGTGAGTAAGGTGCACGGGAGGAGGGTAAAATCTCGGCGGTACGATGTGTATTGCTTGCGCGCTCACGTCACATGAACTATGCGTGAGAGGTGCTGAGACTGCGAACTCCACATACGAAACTATATTAATATAGTTTTTTTTTCTTTCTTCTTCGTATGTGGAGACGAGAGGAGACGTCGTCACTCCCAGCATAAGCATAAACCCGGCCTGAGTCCGCTTTACGAAGCCCGAGCCCAGCCCTGGCCCGTGATACCAAGCCAGAACCCGGCCCGGCCCTGGTTAATAAGCCCAGGCCCAGCCAGGGCCCGCGCGTGCATGACCAGGCCCGGCGTGTAAATGTATATATATATCATCATCATCATCATCAGCCTATATTTATGTCCACTGCAGGACGAAGGCCTCTCCCTGCGATCTCCAATTACCCCTGTCTTGCGCTTGCGTATTCCAACTTGCGCCTGCGAATTTCCTAACCTCATCATCCCACCTGACTTTCTGCCGTCCTCGACTGCGCTTCCCTTCTCTTGGTATCCATTCTGTAACCCTAATGGTCCCCGGTTATCCATCCTACGCATTACGTGGCCTGCCCAGCTCTATTTCTTCCGCTTAATGTCAACTAGAATATCGTCTACCCCCGTTTGTTCTCTGATCCACACCGCTCTCTTCCTGTCTCTTAACGTTACTCCTAAGATTTTTCGTTCCATTGCTCTTTGTGCGGTCCTTAACTTGTTCTCGAGCTTCTATATATATATATATATATATATATATATATATATATATATATATATATATTAGATTATGGGGTTTTACGCGCCAAAACCACGATCTGATTATGAGGCACGCCGCAGTGGGGGACTCTGGAAATTTGTACCACCTGGGGTTCTTCAACGTGCACCTAAATCTACGCACACGGGTGTTTTCGTATTTCGCCCCCATCGAAATGCGGCCGCCGTGGCCGGGATTCGATGCCACGACCTCGTGCTCAGCAGCCCAACACCATAGCCACTGAGCAACTACGGCGGGTATATATATATATATATATATACAGGCAATCCGACAACATTGATGCCTTCAGGTAGCATATGTGGGTTTATTGACCCGTTGCCATCACCCAAAAAGATCACGTGCTCGTGACGCCTGCGGCAGAAAGGATGTTCCACATCCGCCGCTATGGTTTGTGAGTGGTGGCGCTGGCTAACACTCCCAGGGTTAGTTCTAGTTGTAAAACATAAATGCCCCAGGAAGTGGATGGGAAAACGGCTCCGCGGTAGCTCAATGGTGAGAGCATCGCACGCATAATGCGAAGACGTGGGATCATTCCCAACCAGCGGACAGTTGTTTTTTCGTCCATGTTCATTTCCATTAATTTATCATTTCTTTAATTCAATTATTAAGTACAAGTAATTTACCCTATGTTGTCCTTGGTGTCATTGTTTGTTGGCTTCTTTTGGTATAAATATATATATATATATATATATATATATATATATAATTTTTTACTTACAGTTTTTATTTATTTATTTATTTATTTATTTACAAAATACTGCAGGCCCATGCGGGCCCAAGCAGGAGGGGTAAAATTCCAACAGAGCATTCAGGACTACAATACAATACAAGCATGCAAGCACCCAAAAGAAAACGAACTAAAACGCTCACATCTCTGTTGTGACATTAACAGATTAAAAATTTATCAGGTCTATTGAGTCAGTGCTGTTTAGCAATGAAAATGGTACTGCGTTCCAATCTTCAATAGTACGGGGAAAAAGGAAAATTTAAAAGTGTTAGTTCTTGTTTGATAGGGAGTTGAAGATTCAGAGTGGTGATGTCTGGTTACTCTTGTAGTTAATGTGCGTATATATGGAGCAGGATCGATCGAGAGTTTGTTATTTTTGAGGAGGAAAAGAAACTTAAGCCTTAGAATTTTCCGCCGTAGTTGTAATGTCTGTATACCTTGATTGCGCATGATAGTTGTCGGTGAGTCGCTTATACGGTACTTAGAAAAAATAAACCTAACTGCTTTCCACTGAATCATTTCTAGTGCATTAATACTGTATTTATTATGTGGATCCCAGACTGTGCATGCGTATTCCAATTTCGGCCGAATGAGTGATTTGTATGCATGAAGTTTAGTTTCCGGGGGCGCTTGTTTTAGTTTATGACGCAGAATACAGAGTTTACGAAATGAGGCAGCACATACATTAGAGATATGTGAATTCCAACTTAAGTTGTTAGTTATTGTCACACCTAAATATTTATATTCATTCACTTCAACGAGATGATGAGTAGGAAGATTATACGGAAACTTCCACCTATGTCTCTTCTTGGTTATTTGCATGTATACTGTTTTTTCTTCATTCAGCTGCATGTCCCATTGTTTACACCATGAATAAATGCTGTGAAGGTTAGTATTCAAAAGTTCCTGATCCTCTCGGGAAGCAATCTCATGAAACAAAATGCAGTCATCCGCAAATAAACGAACTTGTACTGGTTCAGTAACAACGTTAACAATATCATTAATAAAAATCAAAAACAAGAGTGGTCCCAGTACGCTACCTTGTGGTACCCCGTAAGTAACTGGTAAACGACGCGAGTGGTAACCATTAACAGAAACCGACTGTACGCGGTTTGCCAAGTATGCGGAAATCCAGTTTATTATGAAAGGTGGGAGGCCAATGTATTTTACCTTGAAAACTAACTTTTGATGTGAAACAAGGTCGAATGCTTTTCGAAAGTTCAAAAAAATTACGTCAGTTTGACCAGACTTGTCCATAACACTTGCAAAATCGTGAATTACTGTGGTTAGTTGTGTGACTGTAGAAAAGCCCTTCCTAAACCCGTGTTGAAATGAAGACAGAATGTTGTTATCTGTTAAAAATGTGATTACGTGATTAGCAATAATATGTTCAAGCATCTTACAGCACGAAGAAGTCAGAGATATAGGACGATAATTTGAAATCAGCGCAGTGTCACCTTTCTTGTGTATGGGCATCACACGCGCCGTTCGCCATTCAACTGGTAGATCCGCAGAAGATATCGATGCGCGAAAAATGCATGCAAGGAATGGGGCGAGCACTTCAGCGTAACGACGAAGGAACGCATTCGGTAGCCCATCAGGACCGGGTGATGTTTTAGTCTTCAGGTTAAGAAGCATAGCCACAATACCCTGCAGCGACACAATATCTTCGAGATCAGAGCAAGATACAGGGGTAAGACTGTATCTCTTTCAGAAGGGATGAAAACACGCTGTGGAAATACGAGTTAAAATGTTCCGCAATGACCTCCTTGTCAACAATTTGAACACCAACAATTTGTATCTCGTCAATCGACTTTTTCTTCCGATTCAAGAAGTCCCAGAACTTCTGAGGGGATTCGTTAAAAAAATTTGGTAGGGTATGTTGAAAATAATGCCATTTGGAACGTTTCAACGCCTCATTAAATGCCGTTCGAGCGGTTTCAACAAATGTTTGCGGCTGCTCCTCTTTTTTTGATGCGCTTAAGTTTTCTTTTTAGGTGTAAGACCTCTCTCGTGACCCAGGGATTCGATTTTCTTGTTTTCTTTGTTTTGTTTGGTATGAAATTATCAAGACAGTAAGTGCATATCTGTTTAAATTGATCCCAAAGTACATTAACATCTGATCCTTGAAAGCTGTTGAACTTTATTTCAAGATAATCCAGAACACTTTCATCCCGGGCACGAGAAAAATCTTTTACAGAAACTATTTCGGAGGGAGCAATACAAGGTTTTTCAAGGTTACATGATAACAACACCATCGCATGATCAGAAATACCGGGATTCACAGAGACTGTACATTCTTCAATTGTCCTAGTAACAAAAGCAAGATCTAAGATTGAAGAGGACGCATCACAAACTCGCGTAGGCTCTGTTACTACTTGTCGCGCATCCAGGTTTAGCATAATGTCAAGCAAGAATCCAACATCAGAATGTCGATCTGTATTTGAGAATGGATAGCGCCAGTCAACAGAAGGTAAATTAAAATCGTCACCTATCATTACTTCTTTACAGGAAAATGACCCTAAATGATCGCGTAGATCCTTCAGAAATCGAGGTGGTGCATCCGGTGCTCTACAAACAGCAGACAACAGTAAAGTGCGCCCTGAACAGAACAATTTCAAAGTAAGACTTTCGTGATTTTCTATCTGACGTAGCAGTGATGTTCGAATGCCATGTTTTATCAAGACAGCCACGCCGCCGCCTCTAGTGGGACGGTCACGGCGAAAAACCTGATATGAGGGCGGAAAAACATCAGCGTCATCAATGTCGTCACGAAGCCAAGTCTCCGTGATAACAACAACATGGGGATCATAATCTAACAGGATGGCTTCTAGTTCTGTTGATTTATTAACGACGCTACGCGCATTTATGTTAATAATCTTCAGTGTACTACTAGAGGAACGTACAGGTCAGTCCATTCTAGAATTACCATGAGACAAAGGAGCCTTTATTCTGGTTTGCGCGTCTTCGTCGTTACGCGTCTTCGATGTTACCGTATGTGTCAGCCTCACATTCTCGAGGTCTAATGAGCTGCAGTGTATAAGCAATAAAAGACAGAAACATTTGTTTCTGCCATGGGAACATCAGTGATCTGGCCCATTGCCTGTGTTATTTTTCCGCTGGTACGCATGCATTTACCTTGATCGTACGACATGGTCCTATGAGGTCATTTAGCATGAATATATATATATATATATATATATATATATATATATATATATATATATATATATATATATACATTTATCCTACCGGAACGTAGCTCCAGGTAGGGCAGGAACGCAGGAGGACGTCGGGATCTTGAGGCCCCTCCACCACTTTGATAGATGGAAGACGACCAGGAGAGGCAGCGCTAGTATATACCCATTTATTCCGCAGGCACGGCCCAGGCTCAAGCATGAAGAAGAACAGGGATGATGATGGCTATATACAAATGAGAAGTATGAAGTACGTTACACGTGCGTACAATATATATATATAATGATCCAATGGGGATGTTTGCCTAGCAGCCCTCGATCTAGCGTTTCAACGCTAGAACGAAACAAGTCAATGGGAGCTATGGCGAAACGGGCGAGCAAGCGTTGCTTGTCTTCTTCCACCTTCACCAGCACCGTGGCCCAGTGCCTTCTGTACAATATATATATATATATATATATATATATATATATATATATGTTTGTACGTACGTATGTATGTATGTATGTATGTATGTACGTATGTACGTATGTATCTATCGAGATACCAGTTTCGAGATATTAATTCCCGAACTTTGCGGGAAAATGCATTGGCATTGCAGTTAGTTTCTTAACAAGACGTCGCTTTATGCATTGAAACACAAAATTAACTGGAACGCCCATGCATTTCGCCGGACACTTTGAAAATTAATATCTCGAAACTGGTTCAGGTCCTGACAAGTCGTTCCAAGTGGATACGCCTTGCGAACTCAGCGGCTATAATTCGCAGATTGAAAGATGCGCCGTAAAATAATTCATTAAAAGTTAATTAGAGTAATTATGTTAATTACTAAATTTGGCGTTCTGATTTCTTGTGGAAGTAATGGCCGCTTCATCGAGTAATTTAGGTCAAGGAATACATGTATTACTGTGCTATCTGCCACAGGCAATTAAAAAAAAATTGTGCAGCTAAAATGAAACACCCTGTATAATATATACTATCGAGAGTGGCATAATAGTGCATTCACCAAAGCGGTAACAGGGAAAAGGTTTGAAGAGAGGTTTATTGTATAATTTTATTTTCCTAACGCGGAAACAATGTTCGTGTTTGTAGAGAAAGGAAAAAAATTAGAACTTCATCTGTTTTTCTATTTTCTATGCTAAGGTATACTAAGCGTAAACTCTTTGCACGTGTCACTTCAGCTTGATACAGAATGCCTTGAACTATGCAATGCATAACGTTCACGTGTGCTCGAAGGCCAGACTTAGGTCCTTTAATTTGCCTCATGCCCGTCCCGGGCCCGCGGCTTCAAGACCGGGCCCGGCCCGAGCCCGCCTAAAAAAGCTTCGGGCGCCCCGGGCCCGTGTAGAGCTCTAACCTGCATCACCGTGCCGTATGATGTGCGCATTTACGCCTGTACGATAGCGGTGGACTTGCGTTGACTCCCTGCGATGCAGCTGAGTGTGATTCAAGTCAGCCTAAATGACCCAGTGTAACTATATGAAAATCTTACATATACAAGCTGGCGTAGCTTTTTTAGTTATTTGATGTTGTATCATCATCATCATCATCATCATCACCACCACCACCACCACCACCACCACCACCACCACCACCATCATCATCATCATCATCATCATCATCGTCAGCAGCAGCAGCAGCAGCAGCAGCAGCAGCAGCAGCAGCAGCAGCAGCCTATTTTTATGTTCACTGCAGGACGAAGGCATCTCCCTGCGATCTCCAGTTACCCCTGTCTTGCGCTATCTGTTTTCAACTTGCGCCCGCAAATTTCCTAATTTCATCACCCCACCTAGTATTCTGCCGTTCTCGACTGCACTTCTCTTCGCTTGGCACCCATTCTGTAACTCTAATGGTCCACCGGTTATCTACCCTACGCATTACATGGCCTGCCCAGCTCCATCTTTAGAGCACAGCTCTTAGGCGCGCATTCCTGGGTTGATCGTCAGCGTCCCTCGGCGTAACCGCGCGAACGCGCTCGTTCCACTGCTCGCACGTTCGTCGTCGTCTTCGTCCACAGCTGGCTCCAATGCCGCTCATAATGCCAGCGTTACCATACTGCCCCTCCCTCTGCGAAGGCGCGGACGGCCCCACTGCCAGTCGGTGCGCTGATTTGGGTCTCAAATTCGTTGCATCAATATATCGCGAAATGAAAAAAAAACGTATACAGCTGCGCTCAAATTTCGCATTAGGGAGCATCGTAATCATCGGACCTTTTTTTTCTCTTAATCTCAACTAGGATGTTCGCTATCCCCGTTTGCTCTGTGATCCACACCGCTCTCTTCTTGTCTCCTAATGTTACGCCTAACATTTTTCGTTCAATCGCTCGTTGCGTGGTCCTTAACTTGTTCTCGAGCTTTGTTAACCTCTAAGTTACTGCCCCTCTGCCCCATATGTTAGCACCGGTAGAGCGCAATGATTACAAACTTCTCTCTTTCATGACAGGGTAAGCTCCCAGTCAGGATTTGGTAATGTCTGCCGTATACACTCCAACCCAATTTTATTCTTCTGTAAATTTTTTTCTTAGGATCAGGGTCCCCTGTGAGTAACTGACCTAGATAAACGTACTCCTTTACAGACTCTATAGAGGCTGATTGGCGATCCTGAATTCTTGTTTCCTTGCCATGCTATTGAACATTAGGTTTGTCTCCTGTATATTAATCTTCAACCCCACTCTTACACTTTCTCGGTTAAGGTCCTCAGTCATTTGCTGTAATTCATCCCCATTGTTGCTGAATAGGGCAAAGTCATCTGCAAACCGAAGGTTGCTGAGATATTCGCCGTTGATCCTCACTTTTAAGCCTTCCCAGTCTAAGAGCTTGAATACTTCTTCTATGCGTGCAGTGAATAGCATTGGAGAGATTGTGTCTCCTTGCCTGACCCCTTTCTCGATAGGTAACTTTCTACTTTTCTTGTGGAGAACCATGGTAGCTTTGGAATCTTTATAGGTATTTGCCAAGATAGTCACGTATGCCTCGTGTACTCTTTGATTACGCAATGCGTCTATGACTGCTGGTTTCTCAACTGAATTAAATGCCTTTTCATAATCTATGAAAGCCATATATAGAGGTTGATTGTACTCTGCAAATTTCTCGATCGCCTTATTGACGACATGGATGACTTGAGAAAAAAGACGTTGGAGTAATCATATTTTAACGATAAGAAATATTGCCAAACGGAAATCTGGGGTCGAACTTTTCGTCCGAAAGTGCGCTTTGCCTATTGGTGTTGTATATGGCAAGTAAAATAAGAAATAATCGGAGTGGAATCTTTTGGCCTAGCATGCGTCGTGCGCTAAACAAAGGCCAGCGCGGAAATGTTTCTCGTGCCCCTGCACATCGCCAAGTAAGTATCTTACGAGTTTGCGAAAACAACTCAGCAGGGGACGGGAAAACAACTGTTCGGATTTCTGCGGCTGCCGTAAGCAGCGACCGAGGCTCGTCTTGAGAGGCCACATGTTTTCGAGTCGCTCCCATTCTGTTCGCGCCAGCACGTTCTTGCCTCCACCGCGTGACGTCCCGACTCGCAGCTTGTTTGTTGTGGACGCACAATGCAGCCAGCAACTGTCGCCACCTTGTAACTTTGACAAAAAAGACGTTGGAGTAACGGGAATGTCTAGCAATCATATTTTCACGTAAAGAAACATTGTCAAACGGATATCTGGGGTCGAATTCAGAAAACTTTCCGTTCGTAACTTGGTTTGGCCATTGTTCAGTCGCGTTCGCAGATATATATGCCCAACATCAAAATTGGCTTGTATCTTACGAACAGTTCTAGTTCGGAACATTTATGTGAATACGGGGCCTGAACCGGGATAATCTAACAATTCTATTCCAATTCCTTCTCGCACACGCACGCGCAGACACGGACACATACACGCACCGATACGCAAACACACACACAGACACGCGTGTACACACGCGCACGCATACACGCCGACGCGCACGCATGTGCACACACACACACACACACACACACACACACACACACACACACACACACACACACACACACACACACACACACACACACACACACACACACACACACGCACGCACGCACGCACGCACACGCACACGCACGCACACACACACACACGCACGCACGCACGCACGCACACGCACACGCACACGCACACACACACACACACACACGCACACGCACGCACGCACGCACACACACAAGCAAACAGACACACACACACGTGCACACGTAAGACACACTCAGAGAGAAACACACGCACGCACGCACGCACGCACGCACACACACACACACACACACACACACACACACACACACACACACACACACACACACACACAGGAAAGTGCATAAACCAAGTAGTTAACACAAGAATGTGAGAAATATGTGTTTGCTGAACAATTACCACATATACGGTGTACTAAACAGTATGAGAAAATGAAGTACTACCCATGGTTAACGATATAATGAGTGTCCCAGCTAAAGTTAGCCGAGCTGTTCAAAAAAAATATTGATTAAGGAAACACGGTGCAAGATACGATTTTAAGGCCTACGGTGTTCCATTGAAGGAACGCTGGTGACCGATTACCTTTGGTCTTATAATTGTATCTTGCACCGTGTTTCTAATTTTTTTTTTTCGTTGAGCAGCTTGGCTTGGGACGACACACGGTATTTGAAGAATACAGTAGCGCTGTGTAGCGCGACGGTGTAGCCTGAAGCATAATGACGCATAGTTTCTGGAAAGCAACCTTATAGCCCGACCATAATACAATGGTCGCACTTAAAGTAATGCTCAACTAATATTTGCATGCGTCTGAAAGCGCACAAGAATGGGTGTTTGGGGGTATGTGGGGCCATTTTTTCTGCACTTAGTGATTACCATTGGACATCACCAGGTTACGTAATCTAGCGACCCGTACGCTAAACAAGATGGCAGCACATGACGTCTGGTTTTGTCAATGTGCGGTGACAGAATTTCTGGTGCAAGAGCAAATTTAAGCTGCAGAAATTCGTAAGAGGCTTTAACTTGCGTATGACGACACGTGAATGAGCTCGAACATCTTCTTATTCTTCTTTCTGGGGTTTTACGTGCCAAAACCAGTTCTGATTATGAGGCACGCCGTAGTGGAGGGCTCCGGATTAATTTTGACCACCTGGGGTTCTTTAACGTGCACTACAACGCAAGCACACGGGCGTTTTTGCATTTCGCCTCCATCGAAATGCGGCCGCCGGGGCCGGGATTCGATCCCGCGATCTCGTGCTCAGCAGCGCAACGCCTTAGCTGACTAAGCCACCCCGGCGGGTATGAGCTCGAACAGTGTGCAAAGATGGGTCAGGGCGTTTTAAAGACGGCCAAACCTGCGTTCAAGATCAGCCTCGGAGTGGTCGTTCTCACGGACAGCCGCGTATGAAGCCAACAAGGAGATGCTGATGCGCTCATCAATGAAGACAGGCGAATATCAATAGACAAAATATAACAAGAAAGCTTGATATAGGTCACAGTGCAGTTGAGGATGTAATGGTTACCGAAAAACAAATACTGCTCTATACCTTGAAATACCAGAGAAGCTACGCGCCGCTGATTGCGCGATAAGTGGCGGTAAGAGAGAGAGAAAGCGAAGAGAGGAAAGGCAGGGAGGTCAATCAGACGAACGTCCGGTTTGCTACCCTACACAAGGGGTAAGGGAAAGGGGGAATAAAAACAGGAAAAGAGGAAGAGAGTGAGCATTGTGTGTGCAGCGAAGTACCATGCCACCAAAGTCAAGTCCCATAGCTGGTTATGTGCGTTGAAGACATCTGACATGAACCAAGGGCCAGTGGTCGTTGCGTGAATAGAAGGCTGCGGGTGAGCCATGGGGCTTACTCGAGACTTGCAAGCACTGGATTAAAAGTATTCAGTACTTGCACTGCTCTTCGCGCTGACGGAGTATGCAGCTTGCTTAAGAGTATACGAAGGGTATTTATAAGAGACCGAAGCATCACAACCACTTGCCGGTCTTCTTCGGGCAATTTATCGGGAGTCGGCATTGTGGACTCTACCGCGGTGCACTGTATCCTTTGATGTGACTGTGGTGCCGGCTGTGGCATCGGTTGTGGCTCCCGCTCTGGCCTCGGCTGTGGCTTCAACTGTGGCGTCGGCTGTGGCGTCGGTTGTGGCCATGGCTGTGGCTTCGGCTGTGGCTCCAGCTGGAGTATTCGCTGTGGCTTACGTTGTGGCTTCTGCTGTGGCGGCGGCTGTAGCTTCGGTAGCGCGGGCCAGGCTTCAGTGTTGGTGTTCTCCGGCACGACCTTGTCAGAGTTAGACTCGACTCCGCCAGGCCTAGGGGGCAGAGGAGGAGGAGGAGGATGTGCCGCGCTCTTCATAGAGGAATCTTCGTTCTCTGAAGTCCGACGGCGTCGGGAGCGTCGCTTTCTAATGGCCGCAACAGCTTCCCGACGGGGCAAGAAAGGTGATCTTACAGCAAGACATTGCGGGTCCTCACATTTCTCGCTTAACAATGGAAAGACTGCCAAAATGGAAGCGCAGCTAGTGCTTGCGCACCGACCTCAAACACGATCAAATGTGAGGCCGACGATAAGACGTGAAGCAGTGCGTCTCGCTATTTCTGCAAGGCTGGAACGGAGTGCCATCGGAGGGGTATATTTAATACCCCTGTCAAGCGGGCAAGTTAAGTGCACTTACGGAGAGTGTCACTCGGTTTAAGTGCACTTTGCCCAATCTAAACGTCGCAAGTGGAGTGTCACTCGCTGCAGAGTGTACTCCGGTCGAAGTGCGTTCAAGGAACGCACTTTGCTGGCCGAGTGCATAGCCTCGTCGCCAGCGGTTTCAATGGTACAAAATGTAATGCATAAAAAAAGGACACAGAAGTTTATTTTAGTGGTTGAACAGCTCTTGCGCACAAATAATAGCCTAAAACGCGTTCATATTCTGTTCGAGCAGGATGAAATGCCGCCTCGTCGCACGCGGCTACGTCGTTCTGGATTGGCTAGGCATTTTTCTTGACCGGCATTGACTTGCCACACTTCTAAATAAAAATATTTTCGTTTTTTGTTGAAAAAAACATAGGTTAAGTTTGTTTTAATTAATAATACAACGTAAGACAATCACTTTTTAGAAGTACTTTTCTTTTTAAACTACGTTTTCACAAAACGCGCTCGTAGTCTGTCGCCATTTTTTTTACTGCGAGTGCACTCTGTTTTCCCGTTTAGAACCGCGTAGCCTAAAGTGTCACTCAAGGTCCCGAAGTGCACTCCC
Organism: Dermacentor silvarum; assembly: GCF_013339745.2. Lineage (NCBI taxonomy): Eukaryota > Metazoa > Arthropoda > Arachnida > Ixodida > Ixodidae > Dermacentor > Dermacentor silvarum. The sequence continues at coordinate 249,823,569 of NC_051154.1, forward strand.
CGTAAGTGCACTTAAACTTGCCCGCTTGACAGGGGTATAAGTTTCCTGATCGGTGTGGAAGACGTATGCACTGAAAGGGGAGATGACTCGAAAAAAAGAACAAAAGCCTAAGAAATGAAGGACAGAATCTCGCTTACAGTTATGCAGCGTAATCATTTTTGAAAAGTTGCTGCTCACTACTTTCAATGTAACCGTCGTAGTTTTCAGACTGCATGCTGGAACTGAGATGAAAAAAAAAGAAAAAAAAAGATAATTCCTTGAATTTCAGCACATGAAATTCCAGCTTCAGTCTAGAGCCCAGACCCCAGCGCCACGTTGAGCGCCAACGCATGCGCCCTAGGTTGATCCTTTGATCAGCCTATTGATTTATTTTAACGTCTCAAAGCAAGACAGAAGCGATGTTAGACGCCGTAGTGAGAATCTCCGGATTAATGCTGACCAGTTCTTCATCGTGGTCCACCAAAAGCAACGAGCCTTTTTGCATTCTGCCCCCATCGGTCAAGAATTGTAGGCGACTCGGCACCCCGCTTCCACTGCAGCGTCAGATTATATTGAGAGGGACCACGCGAACCCGACGATTCCGTTCTGTCTTTTTAACAGCGGAGCTGTTCAAGCCGGCCGTAATGTGTATCGCCTGCCACTGCGTTGCCTAGCAACCACCTCACGGAGCGGCGCGTGCTTCGCCTCCTCTCCGTGCCGCGCACATGTTGCCTTGACATGGGACGTTAAGGAGAGGGAAGGAGAGCATGCGCACGTCGCACGCTATGCTCGGGAGAGAGAAAGAGAAAATTAGAGCGAGAGAGAGAGAAACAAATTGTAGCAGCACCAACGAGGTAACGCGCAGAGGTGCTGCCGACGCCATCCGCGCTTCTCCGTTTCCCCGCATTAGCGCCGAACGCTCGCGGAGTCCGTGACTGCAGTAGGCGCCTCTGGCGGCGGCTCGGCCGAGCTCCCACCAGCTGCGCGCTACTGCGCATGCGCTGTGACGTCATTCCGGCGTGTCGTCTACTGCGTGCTGCCCGTACACTGTGCATAGCTTTCGCCCCACATCCCCTACGTGTGCTCGGACTGCAAGTGCTTCGCGAGGCGTTCCCCGATGCCACGGACCACGAGGAAATGCTTATAACTTCGCATAACTTAGCATCACTTCGTATAGCCAGGATCACCTAGGAACCGATCAGCTCCGCTGTGTATTTAGCCTTGCGCCACTAATGCAAGCTACGCCGAATTTTTTAAGCGAAGATTTATAGGCTCACAAGTTTCGGCGGCGGTGGTGTCACGCTGAAAAGTGGCCCGATCCTGGTGATTGTGCAAAAAGGGTCCAAGCTCAATGGCACATACCAAGGACAACAAAGAGAAGGAGAGAAAGAAAGTGTGAAAGGGAGAAAGTAAGAGAAAGCAAAGGGAGAAAGTAAGAGAAAACAAAGAGAGGAACAGAGAGAGATAGAAAGAGACAAAGAGAGAGACAAAGAAAGAGAGGGAAAGAAAGAAAAAGAAGGAGAAAGAGAGAAAGAGAAAGAAAGAGAATAGAAAGAGAGAAGAGAGAGAGAGAGAAAGAGAGAACGAAAATCACCAGCCCTTCCCCTGTCGAGAAAATGGGGGTAAGCGAAGGTTGTCGTGTGTGTACTTCACCTACTACTTTTCGTTCCCTTTCGTGGTACTTTCCCTTCCCTTTCCTACTACTTTTGTTTCCCTTTCGTGCAACTTTTCCTTCCGTTGCGTTGTACGTTTCCTTCCCTCGATGTGTACATTTAATAAACGTTTATGTTTTAATACCGTGACATGTCGACAATTTTACGTTACCCTGACGAAGGTCAGATGCACGCACGACAAGATTCGCTTACCCCCATTTTCTCGACAGGGGAAGGGCTGGTAATCTTTTTCTTTCTTTATGTAAATGGCACATCCCCTGTTATTACCTCATCCTTACGAATAGCACAATTGATGGTGTGCTTTTGAGAATAATCGACAGTGAGACAGGCACCCTCACTTGGAATAACCTAAACATAGCTGCAAAGTAGACGTACAGCCTCCCGCATTTTCAGCTATATCCCGCGAGCGTCCATCACCCGTCATTTTAGCGCCTTTAAGCGGCGATAATTAGCGAAACCGGCAGAAGTACTCCCAAGTGCACTAAGCACTCTCCTGTGCAAGAGTCGTCTAATGCTATGTTCCCTTCAGGACGACGTACGCCCATATTATAGTGTGCTCGCGCGATATAGCTAAAAATGCGGGAGGCTGTATGTGCATTGCATTTGTAACAAAGTAGCATGATGTTTTTTATCCATACGCCCAAATTTTAGTGCGTTTCCGTTAATCTTAAGCAGCAACCGTATTTTACCTATAGGTGCGCGCATTGATACCTGAATAGGCGAGGATTTGGGTGGGATGCTTCCTTAGTTTTTTAAGCTCTGTCGTGTTACTTCACCAAGGACCGTAGAATTGTACGCGATTCTTGAAGCGAGAAGGTTTATTGCGACCAGTCAACCCTCTAGGTAGATGGGTTGTTAGCTCACATTCACCGTCTGCACTTTAGCTGCTCAGGCAGCAACGTCCAGGCAAAGAGGGCACGTCCCTTTCTCTCATTCTGTTATAGTTCATTGAACAAACGTTGCATTCTCAGTGTCGGTGCACATGCTTACCTGTATTTGGTGCATGAGTCATCTGTGTACACTTGTTTCGGGCCAGCATGCTAGTTGTGCCTTTGAAACATTACTAATTGTGCCGCAACGATTGGTGAAACTTCACACTTCTTCATTTCATCGATGCTTCGTAGATCAAAGCTTGTAGCTCTGGATATGTCCATGACGACAGTGGTTGATCACTGCAGTGAAAGAATATATACAGGGTGTTTCAGCGCACACTTTCAAAAATCCTTAAAGGTTGCCTGTGGCAGATAGCACAATTCTAGTTCATGAGCTGGTCTACTCGAAGAGGCCGGACATTACTTGCTCAAGAAATTGAAATGCATAATCGAATAATTAACAGAAATTCACTAATTAGGTTTTTAACTAATTGCCTGATAGCCCATATTGCAATTTACAAATGGAAGGCCCGTTCTTGCCTTCGCAGAGACCTCGTTCCACGTTTTCTGAAGTTATCGTCACCAATCCAGATTGCCTTCCATCAGGATACTCCCCAGCAGCAAGGCCTTCATTCCCCTTGTGGTGCCTGCAACAGCCTCAGGTGCGCCTAAGTATTCCGGGAGTAAAGAAGAAGGCCAAGCATCCAAGAATAGCTCTGAAACAGGTGACGCTGCTATTAATGAATGAGACCTACTAGGACCGAATACACATCTATGCCGATGGTTCCGTCTCATCTACCAGTTCTTCAGGTGCCGTTGTCATTCCGGCTACGAAAACCACACTCAAGTTCAAACTGTCACACGCGACATCAACGGCGGCAGAGCTTGCTGCCCTGCGTGCTGCTGTACAATACCTCCTGCAAGAAACACCTCAGAAATGGGTCATCTTTTGTGATTCTAAGGCAGCACTTCAGAGTCTGCATTTTACCATTGATCACAGGATTCATGAGCAGCTGGTATACGAGAAAGAGAAGACCACCATCAAGCTATCGCTAAAGGGCATGAAATTATATTTCAGTGGCTACCGGGACATACCAGCATTGCTGGTAATGACCTCGCCGACGAAGCCGCCCTGTCTGCTCATCTGGAAGGCCGACCAGTCCCAATCCCCTTATCCAGGACCGGCGCTGCAGGAAAACTTCATATCGTGGCTAAAGCTATGACACACAAATATTGGTCTTCTCTTAACCTCCCGAAGTGTCATCTCCACAAAATTGACCCATGCCTGAAGCTACAAATGCCATAAAACATTTCCCACTTTTAGGCGACAGTCTTGTGCCGCCTCTGGCTCGGGGTGGCATTAACAAAGGTCTACTCGTTCCGCATTGTAATGGGAGATACGCTCATGTGCGACTCTGCTGGAACCAGAGAAACAATTGAACATGTCTTATGTCTCTGTCCCCAGTTCAACGTCGAGCGTGAAGCTCTCCGGACAGCATTGAACCGGCTGGACTCTCGACCATTTTCGGAAATGAAGATTCTAGGACCATGACCGTATCCGTCGATGGCACAGAAAGCCACGAAAGCCTTGTTGCACTACCTCAAGTCGACAGGTCTTGGCGACCGTCTGTAGACTTCGTGCGAAGTTTTGAAATGTGCGCGAAACTGTGCTCTCTCTATTTTCTTTCTCTCTCTTTTCATCCCTATACCCCCTTTCCCTAGTGCAGGGTAGCAAACCGGACGTGCGTCTGGTTAACCTCCCTGCCTTTCCTCTCTTCTATCTCTCTCTCTCTCTCAATATTTTCCGCGTTATAATTTCGGATATCCCTTAATTTCTTCTTGTTGATCAGTTTCGACAGTTCAGCGGGATTATATCTGACCTCTCGAGTGTGAAACTTTAATGTTTTGCCGTTCTTTATTAGCATGTTCCTTGGGAGGGCTTACCCAATGGTTGCCTTGGGCATTTACCATCCCACTTCATTTGCTGCTTCTGAGATCAACCTAGTTTAGGATGTCATTCAGTACCTCTATGTTGCATATTCCTGTTCTAAAGATGCATAATTTATTTGTTGCGAGGCAAAACCCTGAATTGGTCTGCTTTTAATCATACTGCGATAGGTTGGGCCTGTTTATTCATGACTAACAAAACCCTGAATTGGTCTGCTTTTACACATACTGCGTCTAGGTTGGCCTGTTTCTTCATGACTAACTTGATTTTTTTTCTCTTCAAATTGAGATATATCCTAGACCTCACTAACCTATGGTAACTGCACTTTAACATACCTAACACTTCTACATCCTGCACTATGCTGGGATCGGCAGAGAGTATGAAATCTACTTCATTCCTTGTTTTTCCATTTGGGCTTTTCCAGGTCCACTTCCTGTTGCTGCGCTTCCCGAAGAAGGTGTTCATTATTCGGAGCCTATTCCTTTCCGCGAATTCTACCAACATCTCTCCTCTGGTGTTCCTAGAATCGATGCGGTAGTTGCCAATTGCTTGCTAGCCAGCCTGCTTTCTCCCCACTTTTGCATTGAAGTCGCCCATGACTGCAGTATACTGAGTTTGCACCTTTCTCATTGCCAATTCAACATCTTCATAAAATTGTTCTATTTCTTCATCATCATGACTGGAGGTTGGGGCGTAGGCTTGTACTACCTTCATTTTGTACCTCCTATTCAGTTTTATTACGACGACTGCTACCCTCTCATTAATGCTGTAAAATTCATGAATGTTGCCCGCTATGTTCTTATGGACTAGAAATCCTACCCCGAATTCTCTCTTATCTGGAAGACCTCTGTAGCAGAGGACGTGGCCGTTAGTCAGCACTGCATAAGCCTCACCAGTTCTTCTCACCTCACTAAGGCCAATAATATCCCAGGCAATACCTGATAATTCTTCAAGTAACCCAGCTAACCTAGCCTCACTCGATAGGGTGCGCGTGTTCAACGTTGCCAGGTTCAGTTTCCATTGGCGGCCTGTCCGGACCCAGAGATTCTTAGCACTCTCTGCCGCGTAGCAAGTCTGACCGCCGCCTTGGTGAGGTGCTCCGCTGCCGCTGGGGACTGAGGGCCATGGGTAAATTGTTGGAGTCGTGCACGAAATTAAATCCCGTTTTACCTGATCGAGTTCTAACGTCATTTATTTGCTGGAATGTTCATTCTGTCACAAACAATACATCGGCGATACAGGAAAGCCAATTAATGTTAGATTAAACGGACATTGCATACGGAGAAGGCGAAGAAACTTCCGAAAACAGTCGCACAGTAATTAAAACCTTCCAGGAAGCAATTTCGACGAACGTATACTTGATAACCTACAGGCCCACTTTTATTCGCCCAGATACACAAAATATAGAGAATATATAGAGAATAATATCTCATTTAAAAGTTCAATATACACTGCAACAAACAGGAACAAATGTTTCAAAGGGGACTCTTGAATTCATTCGTTACAGCATTGGCCCGAATTTAACAAGCAGGCTTTAATTTCGTCCGCTCTTACACCTAATTAGACCAGCGCTGACTATATCCCACGTCCCACTTTATAAAGTCATGAAAGTTTTGTTATTATAATATTTTTTATTATTGTTTAATTATTTTTAAAGCGAAGCTTTTTACGTCTCACTGATTCGGCCGTGAGCGCCGAAAACGCACTGCAGGAAAGCCAACTTACAGAATGGAATTATCTTACACAATGGAACTATCGGCGAGGTTAGTTTTCCAGACTACGTTGAAAGTTAGCGCATTGTGTTGTCGTCTCCCTCCTGTTCATGTCCGCTGGCGCTAAATATGCTTTCAGTTTACCAACACGCCCAACACCTGGCAATGCTAAAATTTAGTTCTAGTACATCGGGCTCTTTTCTGTGTTCTTCGTTAAATCCATGTTCAGTGACTCCCCTCCTGATCTATGCCAACTGCCAAGCTCGGTCTCTTTCCTTCTACATCCGCTGCAAGCATCTGCCCATTGAAGTCCTCCGATTGTTTGGTGGCCTTGCCCATTCAGTCGGCCATGGCATCTGAATCCTAAAGATTATGAGAAGTTAGTGGCAAAGGCAAGCGCGGGTGGTGAAAAGGTTGCTGAGGGCGACTCTGTAAGTGCCAGGGAGACTACAAGGTGCCGGCAGGAAGTGGAGCGAGTTCCCAGCCATCGCCAGCACCGGCACGGAATTCCTGTGGCAGAGTACCTTTCCCAGCCTACGCGCCAGCATACCCACGACGTAACCAACAGGATCAAAAGGACCTTGTGGCGTCAGAACCATCCGCGAGGTTAGTCTTCCAGACTACGTAGAAAGTTGGCGCATTGTGCTGTCGTCTCCCTCCTGTCCTTGTCTGCTGGAGCTAAATATGCTTTCAGAAGAAGAGACTGCCGTGCGCGATTGTAAGCGCCAGCGCGATCGTGCCCGTAAGGCCGATCGCGTGTATCGGCAACGGCAGAGCCTCTGACCGCTTACCACAGCGATCACAAGGCTATACTGTGCAAGTGTAGAGTCGTCCGTGAAAGTGTGAGTGTGTGCGTGTAATTAACGGCTACATGATCTAAAATAAAGGCTATGCAACTTAACGAAATGTGTCTTCATTCAACTTCAACGTTCAAAAAATACAATCCTAAACAAGCAATCAAACCACATATGCATCGCATCGGGTCGCTCAGTATTTCTTGGGTTCGTTGCGTGGTCGTTGGTTTTGGACTTTGATTCAGTTTGCATGGGCGAAAGCTTCGCGTTCAACCATCTTTCTTTAAGAAAGGGGCTTCGATATTTTTTTCTCACAAGCCGTGTTTTGCTAATATACTGTCTCCCTCAGTAGAAGCTTATCATTTCGTTTATTTATTATTTGGTCACTTTCGTTGCTCTCTCCCTCATATTTTGAAGATAAGTGTATTCGTACTTTTACACCCAGCCGAATACGTCTCGTTAAAAATCAGTTTCTTTGAGCGCTTTTCAATTTCTATTACTCCCCCACCTCTCCATTGTCACGTGTTCGAACAGCAGATCTTATTTCCTGTCTTGCGGGAAGATGGGCCCGCCGTATTGTCAGCGCCCAATAACATGCTTCGACCCGTTTTCGTGAGCCCTGTTGCTAAACCCGCAACAGTTTTCCTACCTGTTGCCTCTTTATAAAAAACTAAACTCCGCACCCCACCCCTATTTTTTTCTCCCGGTTCCCTTTCTTTCTTTCTTTCTTTCTTTCTTTCTTTCTTTCTTTCTTTCTTTCTTTCTTTCTTTCTTTTTCTTTCTTTCTTGAACGATTTGAATTCCTTTTACTCAACCCACCGGATTGCTCTCCTCATCCTCCCCAATTAACGAGGGGTCGGGGAGGCTCCATCTTCAGATGAACCGTTCTCTTCGGGATTTTGATCAGCCCTCATACGGATCGCATAGATGGGGGAGCAGGTGGTTAAACACACAAGAAATTCCTTACACAAGGGTTGTCGTCTTGCGCTATTACTTCTTTGTGTGAACAATGAGTCAATTGAATGGTTTGCTGCGCGTTGATTTCTTTGTTATGATCTAATAATGCTGCCTGCCACGCGTTAAGCGCCTCAAGGACATTATAACTGAGAAATCAGTTACAGGCTATAGAATCGGCATCTGCTATGCCAGTCCGGGCTTTCCGTTACATCAACGAAATCGTCGTCTTCATTATAGCGTCTTTGTCGTCAGGTCACCAACTCTTCCTCATCTTAACCCTCGCCAAAGCCCCTTGAGTCACGCTGTCGACATTTATGTGCGCGACCTGTTTTTTCCAGTTCTGTCCAATGGTGGCATGCAAAAAAAAAAAAAACGAATCAAAACGTGCCATCAATGACTGCGCACGAAGTTAATATTTAATTGCACGTTAATTTTAAGCACCTACCAGAACATGCCCAAAGCATCATCCGACTATCTTGACTTTCTATAATTGACTCCACTGCAGCTTGGAATGAAATTATGTAACTTAGACACATTTATCAACAGTTCGTCTCTATTTGCAACGGAAAGGGGATAGCGCGAATAAAAACAACACTTGGCCCACCACCGGCTTTCGAACATGTCCCTGCGATGCTCAGTTGGGAGCTGCTTAACCACTTCACTGTCGAGCAACTTTGGCACTTGGTAATTCGTGCGGAGTTTTGCTGCGCCACACAGACCGCGAGAGTGGTGGTATCTGTGCGTGTATTTCAGAGGCCACAACAAGCAATACTGTATCGGACGAAGATGACGCCGTGAGCATCGCAGCGAAACTGTTCCTGAGAACACCGCGGTGTCCTCTGTGAAAGCCAGCGGCTGATGTCGCAGTAAATGAGCCCCGTGCCGGAGGGATCGTTTAGGTCTGTAGATTTCTTTCTTCGTTTTTCAGTGTTCGTGTGCCCTTTGATGTAAGGCATGCCCGTATAGGCGATGCAGGTAAAATAAATAAATGATTGAGTGAACAGACGAACGACCTAACGAACGAAATTCGCAGTTTTCTTCAACTCCAGAGAATTGCGTACTTTCTTGTCTTTTCTTCGTTTCTTTTTCTTTACTTTTCTTCGGTCTCACTTCACGCCTCAACAGTGTTCCATCGACCTCTTCGTTTTCTTGAGATTCTTCACTTGGTTCGGGGTAATGAGATCCTTCAGCAAGTCGCAGCAGTGAGGGAGACCTCGGCACAATGCCATGGCGATCACATTGCTGAAGAGCACGACACCAGGATCGACGTATAGGGATAGACAGGCCGTTTCAGTGGCAGGACATCTAAGCCTGTATTAAGCCAAGTAGTGTGGGCAAAAGAGGGAAGCCTCAGACGGGAGCCAACTGACGAGGACAAGCCCTCTCGTCGAGGCTCCAGGTTGGTTCCAGGTCGCGGGGCTCCGCTCGTTCCCCCACACTTGATCACTTTAAATCTCAATGTTCCTGTGACTCCTCTGTCTTGTTTGGAGGCCAGGGTCGGGATAATGGGACGATTCTATTCCAACTCTTTCCCTTTTCGCGCTTCGTCAGTGGCCCGAGCAGTCCTCCGATTGGTCAGTAGTGAGGGGTAGATGATAAAAATTAAATTAAATTATAGGGTTTTACGTGCCAAAACCAGTTCTGATTATGAGGCACGCCGTAGTGGGGGACTCCGGAAATTTGGACCACCTGGGGTTCTTTAACGTGCACCTAAATCTCTAAGTACACGGGGGTAGATGATAAGAAAGGTAGGGAAGGAATCGCGACATTATACCGGCCCTGGACCCATGTTATGTTAAGATTATTTCCATGTTCCATTCTTCTTTCCTTTCGTCATTGGTTCGCGCGAAGCCGCGCCCCTACTGTCACCGAGATCGGCCACTCAGCGAGACAGATGAGAGGAAACGAATGAAATCGGACTAAAATAATCGATGCATATATAGTGTGCCACTGCTGGCATATGACGGGTTTTGCGTCCGAGCCGCTGAGTGTCGCCCTTTTGAAAACGACATCAGGGCATCACCGACAGCGTGTAATTAAAGCCGGTATCAGATGAGCTTTCTTTGAAGAGCTTCAATTGAATAGAGTTTAAAGAACCTTACGTATTCCCATCTATGTTGTTTACTATCGGAAGCGGTGCGCGCAGTAGGATGATTCTGAAGGCCGCCGTATCATTTAAAGAACGGGCGCAGGCCGGAAAAGTCATTGAGCGAAGATAATAGGACAGATATGGCATCTGATCACAAAATGATGCTTATGCGTTGTGAATAAACAGCACCAAAGAAGGCGACACAATTAGCAGCGAAAGAGGCGTACCAGTGTTGCCGTTGAGCTTCGGCGTTTTTTTAATTATTGTTTTTTCGCGCTGTTCCTCTAAGCGTATGTTTTAGAGCCTTGGCTATATTTATCTGATTGGGGTTTGTCAATCAACCGTTCGAGACCACGGCACCTTAATTAAGTGTTTTCCTCGCCATGCCTTATCACAGAACCACTTGATAACGAGCACTGCCGTTACTGGGCTCGGTTTCAGACTCATGGAACAACAAACCATTGCGTATCCAATGGAGGCCAAAAAGTTCACAACAGACCTGACTTTGGAGCGATTATCTTCTTTGTACGCTGTTTTCGCCCTTCGTCATTGGATCACACGCGTCCGTTATCGCCTAGCAAGGTCCAGGAATTAGGACATCAACAACTGGCACCCGTAGCAGTCGCGAGCTGGAAACAGGCGTGGTTTGTAAGAAGCAGCACTGTTTTTGGTCAATAACCTAGCTTATCACAGAAGCCTTTATTCAAAAATACCTAAATAGATCATATACGCCAAGCCCTATATTTATACATGAGCGGCACCGTTTCTCGTAGCCGAAAATCCGCTCCAAACTGCCTTACTAAGTTTGAAAGACGAAAGTCTATGGAGAACGCCCAAATTTAGAGGAATTTTCGCGCACTGAATAACAATTTACGAGGAAATTGCGGTGGGTCCAGTGGGATGTCTAAACTGTTTTACAATGTTCAAAGAGTCCGCTTTCAGCTTGTTGCAACGGCCTGTCTCAAAAAAGAAAAAAAAAAACCAAACAATTGTTGCAAAACCGTTGTCTTCATAATATCTAGGGGCAAAATCAAACATCAAATCATATACAAGGGCAGACCCAGAAGTAACGACAATTGTTTTGTTTTTATTCAAATACGTCGTCCAATATTGCCGCAGATTAATCACCTTTCTCCCTGACACGCAATGAACTTGTCCGCCGCTTTAGCCATTCTTCAAAACTGTCCTGGAACTCTTGCGAACTGATGGCCCTCAGTGTTTCTGCAGTTTATTCATTGACGTCCTCCGCATCTCCAAAACTCTTTCCTTTAAGCGTGCCCTGTGTCGGCCTACGCACCTGCATACACGTTTAAGGTCGGCGGTGCTCCATCTTGTACTGCGTGAGTGCGTGTAACGAAGTGGGCTATATATAAGAACACTTCGTATGGTCCTGCAAGATCGTTCATTCTGCAAGGAAGATGCTTCTGGGCAGGATGAGAAGAAGCGAGTTTCCTGACGAACGTGGTGAACAGTTTGTTTTCCCGAATGGATTGTGCGCAAGTAAGTGTCGCGCATTGTTCTCACATATCTGCGAGAAACTGGACTGATTGACTCGTGGTTACATATTTGCCGCGGAAACAAATGCACAGATGGAGCAATTGGCAGCCAAGTCTGCCGAGCTAACGCCGCCCGTAGCATTTATCATCACCACTGCCACGACCAACACCATCATCGCTTAATAACATGACCGACATTGCCATTACATGGCATCTGCTTGTACGATTAGTTCTAGCGTAAGTACTTTTCTGTGAATACAGGTGCATGCTTCTTGTGTCATGTCGCTGAAAAAAGTCGTGCGCGCCGTAAGTAATTATATAGTAGGAGTTGCTTTCATCGAAGTGCAAATCTTACGGCTGATTTCAAGTCTGGCTGAAAATCTTGCGCTGTGTCAGTGCATTTTGAGGCATTTTCTACTTTTACTCCCTCGGTTTCGCAAATGAGCAACTGCCTGAGATCTTTATTGGGTAGCCTTCTGCCAAGGTTGTTTCTGCTTCTTGATGTTCAACTTTAACGCGAACTTTATCCTACTATATTTCTCCCTTTATTATTGCTTCGTGCATAGTCTATTTACCCCCTATTCATTTATGTTCTTGATTAAAGGTTCAGTTAAACGGTTACAGCGGCCAGCATTGGACACGACATGCTCAGGCGTATCTGGGCAGATTTCAATTACGGTATGAGCGCCGCCTTTGCAGCTACAAAAACTGACCCTACCGAGCACTTCGGGATCAGGAATAAAGTTTGGAGAGTATAATCTTTCTTACATTTGCTTCATTACGCTGTGTTTTATGGATTACAAGGGCAGCATGAACTTGAAAACATCATCTGTGTTAGCCCTTTTATTATATTCGGGTGCTTAGGTCAGTTTACGCGATCAGAATTGCAAGCAGCATGCCACCGAAAAAAATCGACGAAGAAAATTTTAACTCTGAGGTTTTACGCGTGCCAGAACCATAATCTCATGATTACGACGCACGCCACAGTGGAGGACTCCCGCTTAAATTTGTCCACCTGGTTTTTTTTTAAGATGCACCTAAATGTAAGTACTATACATGAGTGTTCTTGCATTTCGTCTCCATCAAAATGCGACCACCGCGACCTCGAGCTCAGCAGTACAACGTCATAGCGACTAAGCTACCGCGGTGGGTAGATAGACAAATTGGCCAACAGTAATGCGTTGGGATGGACGACTTAATATTTGTCGTAAAATGAGCCCATCCTTTTTCCTTTTTTTTTCCTTCTTTTTTTTTCTTGTCAAGGATTGTAACACCTTATATACAGGGTGTTCAAAATTTAGCTCTACAGAATTTTTAGAAATCGCCAGTGGTAAGTAGCATAATTCTTATCAGTGAGTTGGGTTGTACGATGAGGCGGACATTAGTAGCGTGAGAAATCGAAACACATATTCAACCATTTAACAAAAATTGACTAATGAACTTCTTAGTTAATTACTTTACGACACATATTGTAATTTACGAATTGTAGCCGGTGAGCTTGTCAGGCGTATCCACTTGGAATGAATTTGCAGGATGACACCAGTTTCGAGATATTATTTCCCAAAGTGTGTGAGGTAATAACGGGTCGTTCCAGTTACTTTTGTGCTTCAATGTATAAAACAGCATTTTGGTAAAAACGTAAGTGGAACAACAGTGCATTTTTACAGTGAGTTTTATGGCGCCTATCTCCAAACTGGTGTCATTCTGGAAATTCATTCCAAGTGGGTACTATTGCGAAGTCCGAGGGTCTGAGCGGCCACGAAGGTTCCATGGATGGTGACGTGCCAGGTACCGGGAGAAGGAGAGATCCAGTGAGATCAGAAAACGGGTTGTATATACAAATTTACATGTGGTATTTTACAAGAAGGCTTCCATGATATTGGAGCCGCCTACATGCTAACAGTTTTGCATGTTCTAGCGTTTACATCTCCGAGCGTCTTCACAACACTCAAGTCACGCTTTTTATCCCTTTCGTTCCCTCTTTCACTCGACGAGGGAATACACTTTAGTTCTTCTTTAGCCAATGACAATCTTCGACCAGTTCGCCATATCCCGCCCATGATGTGTCCCCTTCCCGCCGGGCTCCGCCTCCAATGTCGCCTGATCGCCCCCGCACACCAGGTAACGGGCGACACCTTGGGTGACACCTTGGACACCTTGGTGACGGTCATTTCGCGAAAGCCACCGTTTCCAGGGAGGACGGTGGCTGTTGTCTCGGAAGAGGGCTCCAGGTTGGCGCGTCACAGTCGGCGCCGGGCCTCGTCGTAGTTCGGTCGGGCGCTGGTGCTTCACGGAAATACACCAAGAGCGACGCTCTTGGTGTATTTCTGTAACTGTAAACTGTAAAATCTGTACGATAACACAAAGGGCAGTGCCTTGCTATTTGAGGCTCGAGCCGGTTGCCTAAGGACGAAAACATATCGTAACAAATATTCGGAACTAGATGAGACATGTGTATGCTGCAATAAAGATCCAGAGACCACTCAGCACATCCTAATGGAATGCGACGGGATCCACCCAGCGAGAACCGTAGGTAACGTGCAACTCCCAGAAGCGCTTGGGTTTAAAGTGGAAGAAACATAAACAGATCAGCCGTAGAGATCAGCAAGAGATGATTAGAGTACTGGTGGAAAAAAAGCAGGGAAAAGATGGATACGACCTGATCTCTTAAAATCATAGGCAGCGGTACAAGGTAAATTTTTGAAAAAGAAAAATAATGAGAGGTATACAAAAATGCTAGATAAAGAACACGTATAGTATACCTGATTAAATCAAGCAGGCTAGGTGACTATTTGTCGCCGCCCCGTTTCAAAGGGAATGCCAATAAATCATCATCATCATCACGCATGAGGCCGATGACCAATTGCAGCCCGGGTACTAATTGCTCATCTATCAGTCCCAACTGACGCTCCCCGGCCGCGAGAAACGACAAGCGTGAAGAGCACTTCATAGCTTCACGTCTGTCGATGAGGCCTCCTTTGTCCCTTTGTCACGAAGGACCGCCAGACACAACAGTACGCCTGACAAGCTCACCGGCTACAATTCGTAAATTGCAATATCTGTCGTAAAGTAATTAACTAAGAAGTTAATTAGTGAATTTTTCTTAATTAGTTGAATATGTGTTTCGATTTCTCATGCTACTAATGTCCGCATCATCGAATAACCCATCTCAACAATAAGAATTATGCTACCTTACCACAGGCGATTTGTAAAAAATTCCGTAAAGCTTAATTTTGAACACCCGGTGTTTGGCCACTCACGTACACGGCGTTCGAATTCTCCTAAGTCCGTATAAATAATTATGTGACGCCATCTTGCCCTTCTTGGTCATCTGTATATTGCCTGGAAAATATTTTACGCGGGATTGTTTTGTACAGCCATTCACGGCTCACCCTTTGCACTGTTCTATAATCCATTCCCGTTGTCCACTGCAGACGGAACTATACAGCAAACTAATGTAGCCTCGATGAACCGTTCCTCTCTGTCTAAGGGTACTGTCCCCGCCAAACAGATCGCAAACAACAGGACTTGCCAGGACTGTTTGAAGCACGTCTACTGGGGCTTGTGAAGCACTCCATGGTCTCGCAAAGGCGGCGAAATTCAGGACAGCTTACCTCCCTCTCCACAACACAACAAAGGCCAAATGTTAACCTTGCCGCAAGAAGGGTTGCACGACGGCACATGCGACAGTACACGCCCGCACATGCACGCTACTTGCTGATTGGACGGCGGCGCGTACACGCGAGCGACAGCGTAAATGACCAAGAGCTTGTGCGGCCAATTAGGGCGCAGTATTCGAAAATGTTCAATAGCCTGGCAAGGGAACAAAAATTCAGGATCGCCAGTCAGCCTCTAGAGTCTGTAAAGGAGTACGTTTATCTAGGTCAATTACTCACAGGGGACCCTGATCACGAGAAAGAAATTTACAGAAGAACAAAATTGGGTTGGAGTGCATACGGCAGGCATTGCCAAATCCTAACTGGGAGTTTACCACTGTCGTTGAAAAGAAAAGTGTACAATCATTGCATTCTACCGGTGCTAACATATGGGGCAGAAACTTGGAGGTTAACAAAGAAGCTCGAGAACAAGTTAAGGACCGCACAAAGAGCGATGGAACGAAACATGTTAGGCCTAACGTTAAGAGACAGGAAGAGAGCGGTGTGGATCAGAGAACAAACGGGGATAGCCGATATTCTAGTTGACATTAAGCGGAAGAAATGGAGCTGGGCAGGCCATGTAATGCGTAGAATGGATAACCGATGGACCATTAGGGTTACAGAATGGATACCAAGAGAAGGGAAGCGCAGTCGAGGTCGGCAGAAAACCAGATGGGATGATGAAGTTAGAAAATTTGCAGGCGAAAGTTGGAATACGCTAGCGCAAGACAGGGGTAATTGGAGATCGAAGGGAGAGGCCTTCGTCCTGCAGTGGACATAAATGTAGGCTGATGAAGATGATGATTCAAAAACGAAGTGTCTAAATGTACATCGGATGTACGCACGAACATTTATTAAAGATACATCAAACGGACCACTTCATATTTTTTCCGGGTACGTCCAACGTACGCAGCCGATCTTAAAGATATGGCAAGATCCATGAGGAGAAAGCTCTACCTCAAAGCCGCATCCCGCGTGAAGCTTCACACTCAACATACAGGGTGTCCCAACCATCATGCACCAAGATTTAAAAATATGCAAGTGCCACGTAGCTGGACAGAACCAAGGTAATGGTGTTCACCGTCGCTTGGAGATACTAAGATTATTTTTTTGCATTCCGCCTAATCACATAATTAGTCTTAATTAATTGATCAAGTTATCAAATATTACAATTAGATGAAAAGTGTCAATGAGAAAATTGTAGAGCAACAAGAAAAACTCCCGATACAGCTTTTTGTTGCCCAATACGTGGTACATAAAAGTGTTTTCCCGAGCGCGAAAGAAGCACGCGAATACATGCAAAGTGCCTCGAGCGGCCAGGAATGCGGCAAGCTGGCGTGTATTCGCCCCGGAAAAACACTGACGTCTGTCCATTCCTCTTCCGAAATAATATATGTATACACTTTGAACTCCTAATACAATAGTGCAAAGGTCATCCGCGCACTAAATACGAGTAGATGGTAGGTCCAAACACATGCCTCAATACTAGTACCGTCCACAGTAAAGAGCATAAGCGCGTCTCTCACACGTATCTGCAACAGCACTTCTTATCATAAACGCTTTTGCGACTATGTGTCCACTAAAAAGTATTTTAAAATTATATTCGCCTTTTGCTGCAGATGACTTGCAGGCTATGGTCCAAGTAAATTTTGCATTGTAATGGCGGCGCTTGACCAAACTTCCTAGTTTTTTTTTTTTTTTACTAATGTTTTTTTTTTTTTTTTTTTTTGTAGCGTATATTTGAACACTCAAGAAAAATGCGGCAAACGTTCTCAATTTCATGGCCACAGCTGCTCTCAGGAGAATTGTAACGGCGTATTCTGTACAGAGAACTATTTTTAAATGCAACTTCCAGTCGAAACCTGTGAATTGATGCATCTTTTTGTCGCGGGAGATTTGCTACTGAATTTTCTTTGTAGGTCAATTTCATCTAACAATGACCGCATCGCTCTATCACTGCCAAGCCACTTCTCCGGAGGACAGTGGGTAGACACTTGTTTTATAACATTTCGAATGTCCAGCTTAGACAGAGGAATGACACAGTTATTTCCTTCATTGAGAACCTGTTCGGCGTGTCTGTCAGCCTTCTCATTGCCCTTTAATCCGATGTGGCTGGGCACCCACTGAAATACAACAAATATTATGACCCTGCATTGATGCGTCTGTCACAGTTTCAGCAATGCAGTGAGGTATTTCTAGTTTTTGAAAGCTGATCGGGTGCATTCATGACAACTTGAGGGGCCAATTTGGTGTCAGCAGCAAGGAAAGCAAGAACCCCTGTGCCAGCATTAAAGTAGTTTACACTACAGCACATCTCATGCTGCTAAGAACACCATCGTCACACCTACACTGACGACTCTGTAACAACTGATTCAGTTCCTATAGGTACGATAAATGAACAAGTGCCACCATTTCCCGGACTGCCGCGGAGCTGGCTGCACCGAGTACAGCGTTCACTTCCATACTGAAGCAGCGAGTGAGCTCCTGGGTCACCTTTACAGACTCACGTGTTGCCCTGTTATCATTGAAGTTGCCACGCGCATATGGCCAGCATGTCAATGCCATCGACTGTTTGCATACCGAAGCCTGTGGAATGCTGCACAGCGAATGAGGCAGTGGCTACCATCTCACTGCGTTATAGCTGGCAACGTTACAAGCTGGTTCAGCGCACAGCAACTCTTCAGAGCAACTCCCGATACATTTTGCTAGGAGTGCCGGGTCAGCTCTTGTTTTGCTCACCGCGTGCTGTCTGGACCGATTCAGCGCGGCAGTACGGAGCTATTCGCACTTATAACGGCCCAATGCACGAGTTTTGCATCCCGCGCGGCCTTGACGGGCGCGATAAGGCATGCCTGCACCGTATTCGGCTAAATGACGCTAATAAAAAATACTTATCTCAAATTGAATGGATAAGGTCGCCATTGTGCACTGCGCAACGTACTGGAAGCCATAGCCTACTTAGCCTGCTCTTGCAGCCCATTCATATTAAAAGAACCGTGCTAATGTCTGCACTGGATATACACCAGATCCTATCATGGCTTGAGTATAACGACACGTACTGGACTAGCTCCGCCTGTGCGTCCCGCGCGCCGAAGGCGCTTGTAACCTTTCCGCGTCTCAACGAGATAGTTTAATTAGTTTTTATGTTATGTGCTGCGGTGGCATTGGTCCCATCAGGCGTAGTATGCCTGGAGTAGCTGCAGGCAAATCTCAGAGGTGCGTCCTCTTCCGCTCGTTTCTCTCTTTTTCTTTATTTACGATGAGCTTTTCTGTGAAACGTTATTCTATATCCTTTGTGGAAATTGTCTGGTTGTCCCCCCTGCAGTGGCATCATGTTTCAGAGCTTGCGTCTCTAATCAGGACTAAGAATATCCGACGGCGTACATCATATCCGCTCCAACGTAGGCTGGAAGCGGAGGCCTGAAATAAAGCCACCTGCTCATCAATCACGGTGAAACAATAAAGCTTTAACTCCCTCTTTGATTGCGCCGTCTAAGAACCTCCTGACGGAATGGTTTCTGGGCGAGTTTGTGAATAGCATATAGAAAAACGGAGAGAAAGAAAGAAAGAAAAAAGAAAGAAAGAAAGAGAGAGAAAGACAAAGTGACCTCTGTGCGAGATCTGCGAGGTGCCGTGACAGGCGATAATTGCCGTTTTCGCGAAAAATCCAAGGAGATTCCAGTGGCTGACGTTTTTTCAATGATGTCTTCGAACGACCGTTTAAATGTGTTCTGGAAAAACCACCTTTGGCCCTTTTTCTTTTTATCTTCTCGGATGTCAGCGCAATATCGATCGAACCTAAAATCAAAAAGGCGCGACTTTATTTCTGAACGTTCCTTCACTCGAAGCTTCGCCGAGTGGAACGCAGCGCCACTCTTTGGCTGAAGTTTTCACTGCGCTTTAATGACTCCTGTTGGCGGCTCCTGCGATGAGGATTTGCCTGAGAAGCACCCGCCGCCACACCAGCATCTGGATTCCAAGCCAACACCCAACTAGTGTGAACGCGGCAGCAGAGAATGGGACGTGTAGGCGCGCGCGGCTTATCCAGAAAAAAGAGCCCCGAAAGTTAAAAAAATTGAGAAAGGATCGTGACAGGCACGGATGTTGCAATATATGCAGGATCGTTTCGACTTCGATAAAGAGAATTGGTTAGTGTTATTACTACTACAACCTACTACTAGCTAATAATAATAATAATAATAATAATAATAATAATAATAATAATAATAATAATAATAATAATAATAATAATAATAATAATAATAATAATAATGTCACAGTTTCGCCCTAAGGGAGAAGCAATGAATGCGATAGCAACACAGCAATGTCATACGAAGTAAGGTGAGCGGCTTTGGTAGCAATATGAATTGTAGTAAACATGAGCTGATTAAGTAAGCAGGTGTGCTGCGGCGTAAGTAGACCGACATGAAGAGAGACTCGATGACCACGAGAAGGCGCGTGTGAAACGGTGGTGTTGATGAGAAGCGCTTCCCGTGGGCAGCGCGTGCGAAGGGACACACCTGTAGCGCTGCACTGCCGATCCGGGCAGCATTGCATGTGTAGCGTGCGTTGGAAAATGTGGCCCGACTATTACTAACTGAATGAACAAGCGTGGTGTGAGCGCGCACAAACAAACATGAATAGATCACACTATCACACTGAATGACTACAGACAACGACTGTCAAAACGCTGGCAGCAAGCGCATACGCCGCGCAGCGGGCGAAGGTACGTGCGATCTATCGCTTCAACGGAAACTGAGCGGCGAATGCACGGCGCATAAAGGTCAGAGCCTTGTGGAGATAAGAGAGCCGTGTGGAGATAAGAGACTGTGCGGGCGAGCGAGCGACGAGCGCGGTTGTTGGCAGAGTAGCAGTGCGCCCCCCCCCCCCCCCCCCCCCGCGCTCCCTCCGGCGCTGGCTTCCCGCTTCCTTGCTTGCGCGTGGGAGATTGAGTGCGTTCGCTCTCCGTGATAGCGCGCGTCCCCGCACGCTTCCGCTCGGGCATACGGCGCGCGGCGAAGATTTTATCTATAGGGAACCTCACGGCGACGGCGACGCCGACGGCAGAAATCCGGTTGAAGTGTCCATATAATTGCTATCGCAATAATAATAATAATAATAATAATAATAATAATAATAATAATAATAATAATAATAATAATAATAATAATAATAATAATGGCAAAAACCATAGCGTTTGTGGCACAGACAGGGGCGGAAAAGGTGCTTTTTCAGAATCAAGGTAAATACAGAAGGTCATATCAAGTGAAAAAGATACGGACAGCTTGGTATACATAAAAATAAGGGGCCCGATTCACTGAGCTTTTCTTTCGTAAGTTTGCTTTGCCATTGGCTGACCGCCTTCACTCATATATGTCTGGCATCCGGATTGGCTAAGATTCTTACGAAAAATTCTAGCGTAAGAAGTTTTCGTGAATTCGGGCCAAGATGTTATACCCACCATAAGTACGGTATACTATATGCATAAACATAAGAAATAAAGTATGCGGATATGGGAGGTGGAACGTGGCACGGACGGGAAATAGTGGTTGAAGACATCAATATAAATGATTAAGAGGAAAAAAAAACAGCACATGCGTACGCCTGCTAGCAGAAAAAAGCACGGGAGCGTGGAAACTGAAACCGAGCATGCGTGAGGGTTCAGAATTGGCTGAAGGAGGGTAAAAAAAGAACATTACTCGACTATCGGATTTCAGAACAAATGTAGGTGAACGTAGAACTTATATTAGGGCTAGCTTGATGAGCATTTTCAGGACGCGCCGTGTTAAGTACACTGTGAAGCATAACGGCGATTACTCAGATGTGCTCCATGGATAGACGTAACTTCCTTTACAGATCCCCCCTTCACAAAGTTCGCACACGAACAACAACAACAACGACAACAATGACGACGACGACGATGACAACAACAACAACAACAACAACAACAACAACAACAACAACAACAACAACAACAACAACAACAACAACAACAACAACAACAACAACAACAACAACAACAACAACAACAACAGCAACAACAACAACAACAACAACAACAACACATTTTCTTAGCTGCAAAGCGGCAAGACAAAACTGAAAGCAACTGGCGTGGAGTCTTGGATAATACTAGTGCCCTGAAGTGGTGCCTGATTGAACTGTCTGGCAGTAGGGATGTGAGTTCCATAGTAGGCTTTGACAAGAAATAAGTTGGACACCAAGGCCAGAAAGAAAATGTTAAAAAGACGCGATGCATATTAGTTAGATTCAAGGGAGAAAAGAAGGAATAACAGTGCCGAAGAAGTTCGTGCATAGAAGAGGCTAACTTTCGTTGGTAAGTCTTTTAGAGTAAGGAATAAGAATGGAAAGCAATAATAAATAAAAATCAAAAGCGAATTCAATTAACTTCGCATGCGATCAGAGAAAAGAGCCCAAACCGGGGAGAGATCTGAATGTTGGCATGGCTAATGATATTCATACGGATAAAATGTAAAGCGATGTTTTCTTTCGTCCTAATAATAATCGGTGCATTCTACAAGATCGCTGACGCCAACCATGCGCCGCTGCCCTTCGAAATCATGGCGGTCACATGACACGCGCACGTCGATGGCATGTGTCGCATCGTCTTTATACCATGTCGAGAGAGCACTGCGCCTTCATGGGCAGGCGTCCTTGACGTCATCGACGTGGCGCTGGCTACATCCCGCTCTATTCCTGTTGCAGCATCCTGGTAGCGCTGGAACATATTATGCAGTTGTGGTATACGATGTGATGACTAATGGCAGTTTGGAGGCCGCGTGGATCTCCATCGTACGGATCGAGCGACGTCACGCTTGTACATACGACAACGCACGCGCGAAAGCCTTCCATGCTCTCCTTTTCTCACGCAAAGCTCGCCGTTTTCAAACCTCAGCTGTGACGACGACGATCCGTACGTACTTTCACGTCACCAACGACGGCACTGCAAGGCAACACACTCACGTTTGCGCTGTGTTTTCTCCTGGCCATGGACATGGGATATCCTCTTTCCCAACTCAGCTCGCCTGCTAACACCGAGATAAGGCGCGGCCTGGGCCAGCGCAAGACCTGCGCACGTTTAGCTTTGGCGTCGCAGAAGTGATTGATTATAGCCCCAAAGCAATACGGGGCTATGAGGGACACCGTACAGTGGTAGGCTCAGGATTAATTTCGACCACCTGGGGTTCTTTAACGTGCACCTAACACCCCTGTCAAGCGGGCAAGTTAAGCACACTTACGGAGAGTGTTACTGGGTTTAAGTGCACTTTCCCAAATCTAAACGTCTTAAGTGGAGTGCCACTCGCAGAAGAGTGTACTCCGGTCGAAGTGCGTTCACGGAATGCACTTTGCTGGCCGAGTGCGTAGCCTCGCCGCCAGCGGTTTCAATGGTACAAAAGGTAATGCATAAAAAACGACACAGAAGTTCATTTTAGTGGTTGAACAGCTCTTGCGCACAGATAATAGCCTAAAACCCGCTCATGCTCTGTTCTAGCAGGATCCAATGCCGCCTCGTCGCACGCCGCTATGTCGTTCTGGATTGGCTAGGCATTTTTATTGGCCGGTATTGACTTGCCACAATCTTAAAATAAATCTTTTCGTGTTTTGTTGAAAAACATGGATAAAGTTTGTTTTTATTAAAAATACAACGTAAAACAATCACTTTTTTTAGAAATATTTTTTTTCTTTTTAATCTACATCATCACAAAGAGCGCTCGTAGTCTGTCGCCATTTTTTTTTTTTACTGCGAGTGCGCTCTCTTTTCCCGTTTAGAACCGCGTAGCCTAAAGTGTCACTCAAGGTCCCGAAGTGCACTCCCCGTAAGTACACTTAACTTGCCCGCGTGACAGGGGTACACATCTATCGCAAAAAAGTTCACCGACGACTACGATACTCCCTAATGCGAAAATTGAGCGCAGCTCTATACGTGTTTTCATTTCGCGATATATTGGCTGGCGCGGACAATCTGTCTCGCGCGGCACGTTGCAAACGGAGCGAACGGACGACACAGGTTTCATACGGCGCCTCTTTTCAAAAAACATGAAATACTAACCATTACAAACGTCATGAAAAAAAAGTTGGCGATGGTCATTTACAATCAAGTAAAATCTAATCCTACAGGTTTTTTTCAGAGATATCTTGCGAAAAACCACTGCCACAACCTACGTCATAAAGTTTATAGGAAAGAAAAAACACGCACAAATTACGGAACCGAGAAACTGAGCTATCACATTCCGCATTTTTTAAACCAACACCCTTCTCTAGCTACGCTGATTGAGGAGATCGGTTCATACCGTGCTTTTAAAAGCAAGGTACATTCATATTTATTATCAATACAAACATAAACCTTGTTCACGTTTTATGTTGTCAAAAGTATTTGCTGTTGTTTTTTCTCTCACCTTGTGTCATCTGGAAGTCGGTAAAATCAATTCATTCGATGTCCTATTTTTGGTTTCACTTATATCCCTTCTGGTGCCTTAAATACGAAAATTATTGTTTACGTACAAAAGCGTTACTGTACTGAACTGCTTCTTCTTCTGTCCTATGACCATTTTTTTTTCTGAACTGTAATAGCTATTGCCAAACTGTAACTCTGTGCATTGTGTCTTTTTGGGGGTAAATTTGGGTTCTCGGGGGGCAGGCGCCCTGTCAGGCTTTTAGCCTTTTCGCCGGTCCCCTAGGCAACTGCATATGTGTGTACATATATGTACTGTTTGTTGCCTGAAATAAACTTCAACTTCAAGTGTGGTGCGATTGCCTCGCTAATCGGGAGATCGTAAGCGGCAACGCGTGGATGACGCGTGGGCGCGATTCACAGCAGCCGCCGCATACAGACCTCCGCTCATGCAGCGCTTTGTTGTCCACATATGATATCGGTGGACGCGCTTGCCGCGCGCCATCGGTAAACAGACGACGGTGCGCTACTCTGGCGCCATCTCGTACCGCTCTTCGCCGCAGAGCCCGTCTTGAGCGGCACTACGCTTTCTTCTCGCGCTCTCTTCGCTATCGCCGTGTTTCGTCCCCCACTGCGCTCCGCGTTCCCTCTTTCATCCTTCGCTGTGCTCGGTCGCTCGGTTACACCGAGGGACGACGCTGACGCGAAACGCAGGAACGGGCGCCTAAGAGCGGCGCTCTAAAATGAACCGATGTTTCTATTGGCAATCGCAGCGACGACAGCATGAGCAGTGCAAACACTGATGCTCGTTTATTGTCAGGGTTCCCATTCGATTGTATATGGCTTTCGATTCACTTCTGCAACGCCACGGCTGGAAACCCGCCGGCATTCTGCCATTGCAATGCGCGCTCGGAGCCAGCGGTTCGGTTGCGCTATTAGGCCAACGAACCGCTGGACGAAAGCGGGGTGCCAACAAGACAGCAAGGATGCTTATCGCGATCATTATTCTTCTTCTTCGTTTCTTTTTTCTGCGGCACAGTGATCTCTGCAATTGGCATATCGAATTGCTGACAACACGCCGTGACTCTGAGCATTCTGGCCTTTTGTTATCTGAGCGACACCACTCTACATACAGCCTTCCTCCTCCTAATGTGCAGGCGCTATGCGTGCAACGCGCGTCGAGTTTTCAGGTTGGACGGAGGCTTACCGCACGGTAATAGTGACAGTTTCTAATCTAAACGCCAATGGCCTCTTAGAGTGTCCTAAATAAATAAATAAAATACATGTTCTTCAAAATTCCGCACTAAAGTGTGGAAAAAGAGAAACCTGCTCAGAAGCGTGTTCAGCAAAGCTTCAGCTTAGGCGGATTGAAATCGTATAGTTACAAAACAGTCTACTTCATTTCTCGAAGCTGCTTATTTCTGCGTCTTACGCAAGAGAATGAAGCTGTCAGTTAGGAATGAAAGGATTCCCCTCTCTTTTTGCCTACATAATCTAAAGGAGCTGCCCTTGCACAGCTGCTAATTGATGCAATTGACTACTTTTATAACCTGATGAAGGGTGCATTCCTTATGCTGAGCCATGCAGATATTTGTTTAGGAAAACAGCAATCGGCATTGTGAAGCCTTTAAGAGGAAGCTTTAGCTCGGGAACTGCTATCTAAATACACTGGAATGAAGAAATCGTTTTGCTCAGTACCTACTGCACCGAATTTTATTATGTTTCTTTGATTTTAAAGAAAAGGTTAAAATATTGTATCTGGAGGCAGTATTTAGTTAGCTCATAAGCTTTCTAGAAAATTTTCTTTTATCTTTGTATCTCCTTATGCTCTTTATTTCTTTTTATTCACATGAATTCCTTTATATTTCTTTTTCTTTATAGTTTTCTTAATTTTTTCTGGCTAATTACCAACAAGCCAGACGACCGGACATATTCAGTTCCTTGTACGAAGTGACTGTTCGTCGCCTTTTCGCAAAATTTGTTCTATTTGCGACTTAGCTCGCGCAACGATTTGTGGGCAGGCGCATAAACCTACCGCGTGTATGAAGCCGCTTGCGTGAATCGAAGCATTTTTAGCTCGAGCGTGGCCGTTCTTCGCTGAATATAGCGATATTCAGCGAAGAACGATATAGCGTTCGTGGTCGTTTGTCCTAAGTAACGTTCAAGCAGTGATGTACAGTGTGCCGGTTGCGTCACTGTAGACTCTGAACTTGGGCCTAAATGCGATTGCGTCGATAATTTTGTCAAAAACAAATTAGGTTATGCAGTTTAGCGCCCCGAGAAAGAGACAAAAAAGGGACAAGGGAAAGGCAGGGTGTTAACCATACTGAGTCGGGTTGGCTACCCGAGACTGGGGAAGGGGAGAAATGGGACAACAAAAAAATCAGAGCCCTTCCACCCTGTGAAGAGGGAAGTCCAGCGAAGCTGGCGCTCTGGTGGGATTCGCTATGTTGGGGTTTAGCTATATTTGGAATTTGCTATGTTGAATTTGGCTACAAAAGAGTAAAGTGACCCCTTCGCTACGTACTCGGGAAAGAGGCTTCGGTGCCGGCTCCGAGTAGCACAATGGGGTATTTTTTAACAGTTAGACGATGGCTATACAATGCCCGGCTCTGAAAGAACTGGCTCGGCGACCACGGACGACGGCGTTCCTAGCGCGTTGCGGGGGATGGGACGCGTCGGCGTCCACGGGCGACGGCGTTCCTAGCGTGATCCTCACGCTTTTTTACGACGTTCCCAGACTAGAGTCCTTAACCAAAGCTCCGTATATACAACCAATACTAACGCGAACTTCTCTCACACCCTACTGCTCCGTTGACCTACTTTTTTTCGTACACCTCCATTGGTTGGGGCGCCTCGCGCTGTCCCCCTAAAACGCGAGTATTGGACGGCGCGACTTACATCAACCCCCTCCCCGTTTTCCTTTTCATCTGCACCCTCTCACAGGGTTGAGCTCTTTCCTCTCCTCTCCCACTAGGTCACGTGGCTTTTCTACAAGCGGACACGATCCTGGGGGAACTTGCCATTAACAGCTTCGCTGTAAAAAAAAAAAAAAAAGAAGACACGCGGGAGCCCGGAGAGCAGCGGCACAGGCGGCCCAGGGCGGCAGGGCTGCGCGCATACGCCTCAGTCATGAGTGGCAGCCGCCTATCTCTCCCCCGTCATCGAGCCGCCGCGCCGCGCCCTCCTCGCCTTCCTTTCATTTACAATACAATACAATACAATCTTTATTGTGCATAAAGGAAAACAAAGTACAGATAGTAGGGTTACCAAAGCCTCAGAGGGCTTGACTGGCAGTGCCTGACAGTCAGGTCACAGAAAATTGCACAGGATTAATAGCGGAGTTAGCTATTAGCGGGTCGGAGCAAAATGTGGAATAGTTATACAAAATGTTACTTTAAACTTCGAAAATTCCAAGTAGTTTCTTAATCCCGCGTCTTGTGTTTGTTTCTAACACAGGCGTTGACAATTTATTAAATATGGCTGGAACATAATATTGCCGCGTTCTCCTTCCACACTTTGTCACAGTCTTGGGGATTACGTAGAGTTCCTTCCGTCTTAAGGAGCGGACAGGTGTATATCGTACTTTAAAATCATTATTCGAGAAGTGCTTAATTACAACACTTTCGACAATCAGGGAAGTGAAGTTTGGCAAATTCAACAACTTAATTAAAGACGTCTGCATCTTTCTTTGGACACAAATAGTATGCCACTATTTACAGAAGTGAACGTAAAATTGAATTATTCTTGAGCTCCACCTAAGATTACAATGGCCATACACAGTTAAGCCATAACGTAGCACACTGTAGACGAAAGCATGGACAATAATTTTTGCACGGAGATTGGCAAAAGACATCGCATATTGTATAATACACAGGAGACCGCGCGCAGCCTTTTACAGAGGTGTGATAATTGCAAGTTCCATAAAAGATCACAGTCAAAAAGCAACCCAAGATACTTAACAGAAGATTAATTTTTAACAGGTTGACATGTGCATTCATAACAGTCAGATGTGTGTAAGAATAACGATGTCGTAGGTAGGATTTTTTTGATGGGGTTTGGAAACAGACAAGTCGCGTTTTAGAAGGGTTGATGCTAATTAAATCAGCCGCAAACCAGTCCATAGCTTTAGTTGCCTCATTCTGTAAGGAGCTAATTGCATCAGAGTAATACGTTGCACAACATACAAGAACGGTATCATCGGCATATTGATATATATATATAATTACCTACTACATTCGACAAATCATCCACATAAATATTAAAAAGCAGAGAGCTTAATATTGAGCCCTGAGGGACTCCATAATGAATACAGGTAAAGACACTTAAACTATTTCCCACCTTTAGACACTGTCGTCTATCCTGCAGAAAGTTAGTTAATAAATTCAAGAATGATCCACGAAGGCCTAGCAGAGACAGTTTCTGTAGAGAGAGAGAGAAAAAAAAGGTAAAGGAAAGACAGGGAGGTTAACCAGAGGTTATCTCTGGTTGGCTACCCTGTACCGGGGGAGGGGTAAAGGGATGCGAAAGGAGAGAGAGAGAAAAAGTAAGTGAAAATAAAAAATAAAAAACGGAAGAAAAGAAAAGAAAATCACACACATACACACAAAACAGAACTGTTTCTGTGGGCACCGTCACGCAGTCTGCGAAGGCGTTCTCGTGCAACAAAATATCATTACAAACACTGTCAATGCCTTAGAGGCATCCATAAAGAGAGCACTTGCTACCCGGTTACGATCTAGCGTCAAGTTTAAAAGATCAGAGAAAGCTTCTCATAGTGTTTGTGTACCCTTCCCCTGTACAAATTCATACTGATTTGATGATAACACACCATGCTTATCTAGAAACTGTGTTACCGTAAGAGCCACGTGTTTTTCTTATATTTGAGCTATACAGGGAATTATCGAAATAGGTCTGTAATTTTCAATACTGTTGCGTGCATCTTGCTTATGAAGTGGAATTACAATTGCGGTTTTCATCGTACCACGGCATTTATCAGCGGCCCTGTCAATAGACGCAGGCGGAGCAGCCGGAGGGGCGAGGGGAAGAGCGGGCGTCAGCAGCCGAGGCGGAGGGACGTGAAGAAGGAGCGAAGCCGGCCTAGACTCGCCGGCCTCCCAGCAGGGCTCAACTCTAATCGGGCGCAGCTTCCAACAGGCTTGCCGCGCTAGCCTTGCGGCAGGGCCCAACTCTACTCAGGGGGGAACGCATCATAAAAGAAGGTCGACTGGCGCAAGAGAAGAGAGATAGCGGGGGCTCAGCCGGCCGGGAGAGAGGAGGGGCCATGCGCTCAAAAAGACGACGACACTCGAGCCAATGCTGATGATGATAATTTTTTTTCTACACGCGGACAAGATCCTGGGGGATCCTAACCCTTAACAGCTTCGCTGTAAAAAAAGTTATACCTCCCTTCCACTCCGTGAAGATGGTCGAACAGCCAAGCTGTGTTAGTTGCACCGAGTGTTACGAGTGTTGCATGTGCATGTATTGCAAGTGATGCAATCGCGTAAACACAAGTAAACACAGATCTACAAGACGGACATATATTGAAACGCTGCGAGGCGAGAAGAGGCAGTGACTTCCGACGCTACTCGACGAGTGTCCAGTTCTCTGGTCGAAACCTGCCGAGCCACCACCAGAGCCATCTGCTGCACTCACGGACAGCGCGCGCGTTCGGCGCGAACGCGGGGAAACGAGGATGGCGTCGGCAGTAGCTCTGCGCGTCATCCGAAAGGACACGCCGCACAGAAATACCTTCTCGTATACCCATCGCCTCTCCTCCTCGCGCCCCGCGCGGCATCTCATTGGTTGCCTTCTCCCCCAGCGCGCGTCTCCTTCTCTGCTGGTCACGTGACCTGCCCTCTGCCGGCGCAGCTCCAATCCTCTCCTGGTCCCGTGACCTGCGTGACACCGGCGGACGGGCGGACGGCGCAGCCTCGACCTACGAGAGGGCCGGTATTTTGTAGCAATGCGTTATGCTTTATTCTATGCTAGTCTTATCATCCGCCACTGACGGCCGGCTAACTCTGACCGCTGACCGAGCGCGATAAGCACGAAAAGGCATTAGCATCGGAAAATGCATCGCTACAAAATACCGGCCCAGCTCCGCTGTTAAAAAAAAAATTAGGAGAGAAGAGTTAGCAGCGTGGCTACGTTCGGTCCCTCGGTCAGTCGCAAGTGGTCTGGTCACGCGGGCGGGTGGATAAAACACAGCGGCGCCTTCGTGTCGTTGTGGATCGCAGATGCACCAGACCCGGATCTCAGAATTCTCCTCTGTGAAAGGCCTGTCGTCTATAATTGCCTAAAAGCGGCGAGAAGGGCAAGCCCCTGTGATCATTGTATGAGAGGCTGTCACACAACGGACGCTTTCTTCTGTGCTACAGCATGTGCTGCAATTGCCACCGTCCGCCATTACAATTAAGAGTGAGTAAGCGTTCGTAAAACCAACATCTATTGTAGACGGCTCAGTAAGGCTTCTTTACGACGAGTAATTAGGCCAGGCTGTAGTTGTAGTTGCGTAATGGTCATGGAACCGCGTCATGGTAATATGCTGTATTATCTGACACTGGTTATTCATTGGACCGCAATGCAGTTGACAGAAAATATTGCAGAACCGCCGTTGAATCGTTGAACATAACCTAACGACTGGAAGAATCGCCATTAACATAATAGGGGACAAGTTCGGACACTGACGATATCGTGACGTCAGAGATCTTGAGCTTCTTGCAGGTTGATGTCGAAGGAATAACCACCGCACCAGTGGAGCTTCTCAGAGTGGAGTCGGTCGCGGTGGGAATGTGTCGTGCAATAGGCGCATGCAGACGGGATTGATTCAGGGCAAACGTGATGAAGTCCAAGATCTCTCCGGCTCTTGGAATGCAGAGGCGCACTTGTGGTTAACGGAGGCACCCCAAAGCAAACAGTGCTCTGGGTGCAGACGTGATAGATAAAATAAATTCGGCAGAGACACTTAAGACTTCTTACGTGTGGGAATGCGAAAGCATTTAGCGTTTGTAGACCTCGGAACGTTATGCACTGATGACATGCGCCACTTCCTCCCCATTGGCTGCGGCATCACATGCCAAATGACGCACGGACATGGCCACAGCTTTAGTCAGCCAGATGGCTGCGACGTGACGTGTGCAGTGACGCACGCACTAGGTTCACCATTAGTCAGCCAGAACGGTGGAGCAGTCGTGGCGTCGGGGAAGCGTGCTCGTCTTGTACCCCGGAGGCTCGGGCTCGATTCCCACTCAGACCGAAGTGTACCAAATTTTATTTTCAAAGCCGCGCTTATTTTCCCCAGAAAAGCGTCGTCATCCTCGTTGTTTTGCTGCGACGGGTCAATGGAGGCGCATGATAGGCAGTCGGCATCAGAGTGCTACCGCGTCCCGACTTGTGAACGATGGTGTTGTCAAATTCCTGGAGTCGGAAACTCCATCGTGCGAGACGTCCTGACGGGCCTTTTAATTTCCCCAGCCAACACAGGGCATGGTGGTCGCTTACGACTTTGAAAGGCCTGCCGTATAGGTAAGGGCGGAATTTCGTGGTAGCCCAAATGATGGCAAGGCGTTCTTTTTTAGTCGTCGAATAATTACCTTCTGCTTTCTACAGCGACCGGCTAGCGTAAGCAATGACCCTTTCAAATTCGTCGTTACTTTGGACTAGGATGGCGCCCAGACCTAGGTTACTTGCGTCGGTGTGGCTTTCGGTGTCGGAGTCTTCATCGAAGTGGGCGAGTACTGGTGGTGACTGCAGGCGTTTAAGCTCCTCGAATGCTTCGATTTGCGGCGTTTCCCACTTGAACTCGATGTCAAATTTTGTAAGATATGTCAGTGGCTCGGCGTAGCGTGAAAAGTCTTTCACGAAGCGCCTGTAATAAGCACACATGCCAAGGAATCTTCGTACTCCCTTATTGTCGGCGGTCTCTGGAAAGTCAGCAATGACAGATGTCTTCTGCGGATCAGGACAGACTCCAGATTTGCTGATGACGCGGCGCAGGAACAGCAGCTCATCGTAGGCAAAGCGACACTTTTCTCGCTTCAGAGTGAGCCCAGATGACTTGATGGGCTCTAGTACTGCCCCAAGCCACCTAAGGTGATCGTCGAAATTCCAGGCTAAGACAACGACGTAAACCAAGTAGACGAGATAGGTCTGCCACTTAAACCCTGCTAATACCGTATTCATCACACGCTGAAACGTTGCAGGTGTCGAGCACAGTCCGAATGACATGACCTTGAACTCGTATAGGCCGTCCGGCTTGTTGAAGGTGGTCTTCTCGCGTTCCCTCTCGTAGACTTCTATTTGCCAGTAGCCAGTCTTGAGATCAATCGATGAGAAATACTTTGCGTTTCAGAACCGGTCCAATGCGTCGTCGGTCCGGGAGAGCGGGTATACGCCCTTCTTTGTGATCTTGTTCAGCCGACGATAATCCACGCAGAAACGCAGGGTTCCGTCCTTTTAGAGCGAAGCTCCTAGGCGCCAGCTCCTGCGTTGAGCGTCGGCGTCCCTCGGCGTAACTGAGCGAACGAGCACAGCGAAGGTGGAGCGCAGCGGAGTTGAAAGACAGCGAAAGCGAAGAGAGCGCGAGGAGGAAAACGGAGGAGGAGAGTATGACGAAAGCGGAGTGCCTCACGACGTGTGCAACATGGCGGCGACCAGGCATGCGGCGAGCGCGTCCATCGATATCATATATGGAAACAAAGCGCTGCCGTGGGCTTCGGACCCACTCGCATGCGCTACTTCGCCTGCCTCGCCGGCGCTAGGGAATGCGCTCCGCGCCAGCCACCCGTTCCCGTGTTCGCGCTTTTTTTTTTTTTTCTAAACAATGGGCGACGCAACCGATGGAAATGCTTCGTCTTCCGCTGCTGCTAAACGAGCTGCCCGAGCAGAGGCTCAGCGCCGCCGCCGCCGCCGAGATGACCCTGTCGTTCAGAATACAATTATTTGCCACAATATATCGCGAATTCAAAACACCTAAACAGCTGAGTTAAAAATTCGAATTAGGGAGCATCGTAATCGTCGGTGAATTTTTTCTTTACCAAGACTACAGGAGACGCCCACGGGCTCTTCGAAGGCTGAATGGTTTGATTGCGTAGCATTTCATCGACTTGTTGCTTAATGGCTTCTCGTTCCCTAGTCGAAACTCGGTACGGGCTCTGACGGAGTGACCGCGCGCATTCTTCAGTTATTTTCTCGCGTTTTGTTATCGTGCTTTTTTTTCCTATTTTTGAAGAGAAAAAAAAAATGTTCGTATTCGATTCGGTGTTCTCGGCCTAATTATTCAGAACATTCTCCTTTTATACTATTAGAAAATTTTGGTATTCTAGCATCCCTGCAGAAATCGCGATAAGCAGGAGCCACTTGACCGACGGACGTTTTTGCAGCCTCGAGTTCGGACCCCTGCATCTGTGAATTACGAAGCGAAGGTATAGACACGAATGGTCCGCGCACAATGAATGTTGTAACCTCGAGCACGCCAGAAATTCTTCAAAACACTTCTTTAGACAGTGGACGGTCAGTGTAGCAGTCAGCGTAGCGGTAAGTACAGTAGTACTCATTGTAGCGGTCAGTGTCTCTTGTTCCAGCGCGTACAGTGAAGACAAACACAGAGGTGACAGAGCATATATGGTCCGCTGTATCAGGAGCTTGACTGAAATCAGTCTGAGGTTTCTGCACTCGTCTGAAAGGTACGCACACGATCGCGTGTGCGATCGTGTGCCACGTCCTGTTCTGTCCTATGCATGAGACTCACGTGATCTCGCTGAATGACGGGTGAGGAGTCAAAATACCACGTTCGCATCAAACCGTTACAGGCAGCGATGGCGGTTTCTTCCAGTTGCACGCAGTGTCTTGCTATTTTGCTATCGCATTGCATCTAACATTCGAGAGAAGCGGAGTCGGCTCTTGAGAATGGTACACAGTAACGTACTTGTGCGTACAATGCCATTTATGTGCGTTTATGCATCATTTTCATCAGCAAAATAATTTCTTAGGCCGCAGCGTCCGCGAACCCACTGATACATCACATGGCGACCTTTGTCTGCCGCGACAGAGTGCAGCTCGGCAATGCCAAGAGCCAGGAAATAATAACAACGTTTATACCTATACTTGTCACACGTTCAAATGTCTGTATTATTTTTAACCTTCAGTCACGAAATATACTCCCCACCTGCGGGTCCGACAGATATGTGTCAAATGACCTAAGGATGTTCCGCTAATTCAGTTGCCGATAATATTGTCCGGTGACTCGAGCGGACAGTCGCTCGGCAATTCTGCGTGTATTCGCGGGCTCCTTTCGCACTCGGCAAAACATGTAGCACGTATTGAGCTGTATCGGGGGGTTTTCATGTTGCTGCACAATTTTCTCATTGACACTTTGACAATTAGGACGTTACTTCTCGAGTTAGATAATTAATTACAATTAGCTAATTAAATCTCAGTAACGAAAACATTATAGGCGGCTACTCCACTGTACTGGAAACAATACGCACTAGGTTTGCTTCGCGTAACGCCGCTCCTCTTATTTTAAATCGTGCTGGGACACCCTGCATATTGATTGTCGTCATGAGGTGCCACAGGCTGGAGAATGTAAGTGAGATCGCGATGAATAAACACCATAACCTTGCTGTTTTCACCAGTAGTAGATGCCATGAATGATTCATATCCAAAGAGCCTGATTGTGCTGGATAAGTTCGGTTCGCAGATGACAATGATCGGAAACATATGGGCGTACACGAACCGACGGAAATCAGCAATGCGCGATCTGAGTCCCCGGGCATTCCACCGAAAGATGGTTGCTTTTCGGACCTCATGCCTGAAATACAGTAGCTGTTGAGCCATGGTCTACTCAAGGGTTGCCAGCACCGGACTCAGAACGTCGAGTACTTGAAGTGCACTTCTGGCTGACGGTGTCTGCATGTTGTTTAATAACACGCGTATGGCACTCAATAGGGTTCGCAGAAGAGCTACCACTTGCTTATCTGTATTCTGAAACTCAGCCGATGAAGCACCTTGCTGTACTGGAGGTTGCTTCTGCTGTGGCTCTGGCACAGGTCGTGTAGGCGTAAGAGGTGGCCATTCCTTTGTAGAGAGAGAGAGAGAGATCTCCCAGTTTTCTCTCTTCCAACCTCGGCGTTCACCGCGCTCAGAACAGCAGCTGGCGGTGTTCCTTGAAGAGTCGACAAATTTTTAAAAGTTGACGTTGTCCGTCGTGAGGACCTTCGACATTGACGTCGTCTTCGTCGGACTTTTTCAGCGGCCTCTTTGTGGGTTGAGCTGTCTCTCACCATTTGTTTAAGCACAGAAATCTCCTTCTTAATCTGTGGACAGTCTTTGGAAGAAGCACTGTGAGCACTCTGAGTGGGGTTCGGCGCATCGGGGGCATGCTGCGGAATTTCTGCAAACGCCCTTCACATGGCCCATCTTCTGGCCGTTGAAATACTGCATAGGTCTCGGAACAAATGGTTGAGCCTGGTGGCGAAAGTAGCCTACCTTCACGTAAGAGGGAAGACAGTATCCTTTGAACGTTATTCTGACACAACGTGTGTTGCTGAGGCGGCCGACGTACACAATGACGTTGTTTTCACTTGCTGGTTTTATGAGAACTGGCAGGTCTGCATTGGGAATTTCGTTGTCAGTGTCATAAATGACTCCTGTTACAGTGGTACCATCAGTGGGCACGATGGATCGGACTTTGATGTTGGCCTGCTGTGTTATATGCTTCAATGTGCTCAGCGCACTCGGGTTCATCTCATCGATCGCCAAGATGTTTTTCCTTGTATTCAGAATGACATCCTTCATCTCATTCGGCACGGTGTTTTCTAGATACAAGGAGAGAACTTGCCTGTTGAGCATGCGCAGATTGTCAGTTGTGTTCTGTGGCACGAACAGGATGTAATGAGGCCATCGTTGAGGCGCAGTTTTCACGGTGGTCGAACTTGACGCCGAAGACGCGTTCATGATCCTTCGTTTGGCCTTGCAGTGCAGGGCAGGTTGAAAGCTGTCTTCCGAGGACTCGTCACCTGAGGCGGAGTACAGCTCTGTGTCCTCGCTCTCACTAGATGTGTTTTCTCGCTTCTTCGAAGCGATTCCCGCAGGTGGACCGGAACCAGATGGGGCCCCGTGAGGTTGTACATCCATCACCGCGATATACAGGGCGGTAGACCCCACAATTGCAGTTAAAAGTCCAGAAAAACTCAGAGATGGGCGAGATTCGTTCCACAGAAGAAAACACCCACTGGGCACAAAATGCCACGCACGCTCGTGTACTCAGATTTAGGCGCACGGTAAAGAACCCCAGGTGGTCAAAATTAACCCCAAGTGTTTACATGTATTGGTTGCTCTCTTCACGTTAACTAA
Source organism: Dermacentor silvarum (assembly GCF_013339745.2). Taxonomy (NCBI): domain Eukaryota; kingdom Metazoa; phylum Arthropoda; class Arachnida; order Ixodida; family Ixodidae; genus Dermacentor; species Dermacentor silvarum. The sequence goes on from NC_051154.1 coordinate 249,859,515, forward strand.
ACGAGAGGACTGCGAGAGATGAATGTATTACTTATTCATAAGAAAGGCAAAAAGGAGAACGATCAAAACAGACTCATAGAAATTGCCAAGCCTTCTCTGGCGACGCGTTTAGCATGCTACTCTAGGCACTCACACAACACCCGCACTCGGGTACATCCAAATCTAATCAGAGAATCAGAGGCAAAGTATGGTTCTTTTGCTACAACGGTTTGTAAAAAATAGGGACACGCCAATCGTGGTAGCGATAACATTAGCGAAGCCGTCAGGCATTGACAAAAAGCTCTTAGGAAAGAAAGGCATTGTAATTCAAAATTTGATCTCCGCTGGTATTGCATTTTTCTTTTTCTGTGCTCGCATTCACAAAAGCATTCTTACCCTAGAACTGTTCGTATAAGCCGATGCCAGTGAATCGTGATGTAGGAA